>NW_026521244.1:0-23605 GCF_021234435.1 Artibeus jamaicensis | reverse complement strand
TGTTGTAGGCAACAGATGAGTCAATGCACGCTCTCGGAGATGAAGATAGGTTTCAAAGATCTCTAATTTTATTGATTACAAAATAATAGTCTAATTATAAATTTGGTGGCCAAGCTTTACCTGCGCAGGGGCGAACTCTCGGGGTGTCCAGAGACACGGTGCCCAAAAGGGCTGCAGATGAGAGTCGCGCCTGGCTCACAGACTACGGGGTTCTTATAGGGCAGAGCAAGCGAATGCGGGGTTACAGAAGCAGATGTGGCAGTTAGCTATTAGCCAGGTTGCTAAGTTAAAAAAAACGGCGAAAGTCTCTAATTGGTGCTGGGGTCTTATCTGGCGGGCCTTGGTCAGTTACCTTATTTGGCTAGGAATTTTAACCCAGCCGTTCCCTGACATTTATTTATTACCCAGTCTCAGGAACTGCAGATGCCTAACGGCTGTTTGTATGCTTCTACTACTAATGGCTATTACATTCCCCCCTCCGGTTAGGTAGCAGTTAAACCATTGACTGCCGGTCATCTTGAGGCAGGATAGTATATGGTTGGGACAATACCATAAGCTTGATGGCATCAATCCTGTCCCTGATGAATGCAAAAATCTTATTCAAGATCCAGGGTCCTGCAGTCAGGGCAAGCAATAGGATAAGTATAGGGTTAACCAACGCTGATATGAGCGTGGTCAGCCAAGGGGAAGCTTTAAACAGAGAGGCATACCATGAAGAGGTCTGTTCCTCTTGTTCTCTTTCTTTTAGTCTTCTAGCTAGTATTTTGATGTTTTTTTTTTCTTTTTTTTCTAATTATCCCTGAATGATTGGCATAAAAACAGCACTCTTCCCCTAAGGCTGCACATAATCCTCCTTGTTATCACCTATAATTCTAGTGCTATTATTGTAAAAGAGCAGTCAGAAACTAAGTTTTTTTTCAACTTAAAATACTTTTATGTCTTTGCTCTTTACTTATACTGTCGTAACTCCGGGTACTGCAAATTAAGAAAGAATACACATCTGTGTTTCAGGTTGCTGGCACGTCAGCTGTATCAGGCACGATCTTTAGCCAATCTAAAGTTATGTGGCATTCCTTTACGGTCTACTGGCAAGAGTTCCTCCGTAACAAATTCCAGTCAGAGTCTCTCTTGTTTCTAGGCTCCACGTGGCCAAAGGGGGCACCCCAAAGCCATGTGGGCTTCTTTTATCAAAACTGCAGGGCTTGGTATTCTGCCCTAAACTATGTGGCACCCTCTTTCACCTGGGCAGTTATCTTCTCATGTCCTGGAGTTGATCTTTTCTAAGCTCTTATACAGGCCCTCTTCTAGGGGCTCTGCTCCCAGTTATATCTTGGGTAAGTGACTTTATTCCTTTAGCTCTAAGCCTGGCTATACTATTTAATATATCTATGAAATTAGCCAAAAGCCATATGTTAAATAATTACTTCAGAGGTCAGCCGCAAACTTGTTGCTATACACAATATCTCCCAATGGCCCTGCTCTATTCGTCTCTCTCTCCTGGGGAGTGGTAAGTATACCTTAATATCTCTTGGATACCTCGAACCTTGGATCTCATCCCAAATCTTTTCTGGGGCTCCCCGTGGATGCACTCTGTATCAATATTCTTCCTTTTAGATTTATACCTACTTCATAATTATATAAAGGAAAAGGGACGGAGGTCTCATCTTCTTGTAACTTCTTCCAAGCTGGAAATGGACGCTGTCTCATTTACCCTTGGGTTGGGGTGCCCTGAAGGGGAGCAGCACGGAGGGAGTCTTTCCTGTAAGGGGAAAGACCTCACAGGGTCCTGGTCAGTTGGCTGTCACCCGGACATCGCAGGCTTGGTGTCCAGAAGCTGGCATTACTGGACCGCTGTCATTCTGGTCAGGTCATATTCTGGAGGTGACAGATTAGGCAAGAAATTGGAAGCACAATTTAATTATAACTATTAATAGACAATGGCAGGCACTTCAGTAATGATTAGGAGTTCCCTCCTTTCAGGTTTCTGAGCCCTTTCTGTCCAACTATCAAGACAGAAAAGAGAAAATTAGTTCTAAAGTGAAGCCCACAAACCGCCCCAGTCTTTTACTAACCCAACTACTTAGTTCAGCCAAACCATTGAGACTTAGTGGGGCAATGATGGAGATGGGCTCCTTAAGTGAGGCCTATCTTGCAACTAATCTCTCATAGGCATAGGCAAGTCATAGGCATACGCCCTATGAAAACAGAAGAACACATAGGTTAATTGGCATAACTATCCCCAAACCAGTCTCTGCGCTTGTAAGACTGTCTTTTGGGAAGACATTCTATTGCAAGGTCCTTCCTACAATGACATTTAACAGTGGCAATTTGACAAGGTCCTTTGCACCTGTAAATTGTACATCTTTGGTAATATCACAAACCTGGTTTCAACTTTCAAATGAGAGCAAATTTTCAAGACAGTTAGTTGTACCATTCTGATGTCCAATGCTGAGCACTGTGATTTTCCTTGAACTATAATTTTTCTCCTTAAGATCACCCTCACTGTTATTTACAGGGACTACTTTGGGTCCCGCTTTTGATTTTTGACTGTTTGTTTGCATAAACACACCAAGAGCAGCCTGGATTATTTGTGATCCTTAAGTCTGCTTTGCTGGAACTCACACACTCACCCAGGGAACTCTTAGATTGACTTTTCAATCTGCCTCTCAGGGCATAGCAGCGCCACACATCTGGCCTCGCCTGTACCAGTTGTTTCACTCAAATCCTTGAGCGTCCATTGTGCTTACAGGTTCCTTTTTAGCCATCTTTCAGGAAAGCAACCTTCATTCCTCCCCTGGAAAGACTGGCACGAACCACACAACTAACCAAAGTACCAGGCTTTTCTTGTGGGCTTTCACTAGCTTCACAGGTCAATCCTAGTTCCTCTGAGCTTTCTGGTAATGACCAGAACCCATATGCCTCCTTCAGGCGTGATGTTCCAGTCAAAGTCCTGGTTAACAAAACTACTATTAAAGACTGGTCTTATTGGTTTTATGCAAAGAAACCTTATGTCATCACTCGTTCCTTTAGAATGCCAATTTCTGAAGGGTTTAGGTAGGGAGAAAAATATAAAGCATAATGGAAAATCTTTTCCCTTCTGATATCCATTAAGATTGTATTTCTATGCTTTATATCTTCCATTACTAACTTTATATAATTCCTTTCCAAAACTTTTGCAAACTTCTACAATCTTTTATACACCTCTTCATTTCTATATCTTATATTTTCTTTTGTTCACTTTTTTTACAGAGTATGAAGATTCAACCTTTCTTGGAATCTTCAATTTCTTTTTCAGAGCAGATACAGAGCAATATTCAAAACAGTGTTCCGAAACAATACAGGTAGAGACATTCTCTTGCACTAATGCTTCCACTGGTGCCTCGCAGAGACATGCTCCTTCAGGCCAGGGAGACTTCTCTCGGCAGAGACATGCTGCTTTGCCCTCAGGCTGAAGCACTCGTCAGCCCCATATGACCCTTCCTGGGTCCCGGGTGGCAAAGGCATTCTTCCCAACTGGCTATAGTGACCTTCTGGTCTTCAGGTGACTTCAATAGGTTCAGGTTTCTAATCAGAAACAGAACTGCACATGTGGAAATTTGCTTTTCCCATGAAATTAGAAAACAAGTAGTTGAGGTTTCTTTTACTCCAGGTTTAAAACTTTTATATCCTCTGTACATATTTCTGCTCATTTAGATTTAACTATCACTTTCTTTTAATCTTGGTTCCTTTCCCACACTGGGAAAGGCTGTAGTTAAACTCACTGCTTAAACTCAGTATGCGGCAGCTAAAAATCTCTAGTACTTCAGGTATCTTCTACTAAAAGTCTCTAGATTTGCAGGCACATTTTTTTAACCTTTCTGAAGCCTAGACCTTGCAACTACCATACCCTATAAATCAGGTGGTCACTCTTGGATCTCAGTTCATGACTTTCAAAACTAAAGCTATTCCTATCAGAATCAGTTACACAGAGAACCTGACTGCTGCAGCTAGAAACGTTTTGTACCCCAGAATGGCTGACCTTCGGAGCCGGCCGGCCCCCCGGAGGGAACCCCGAACCTATCCATAACCAGGGCAGTCCATGCCAAAGTCATGGGAAGCCAGGACACCCAGGTCAGCTCTCCTACATAGATAGATGACAGGAATTAGCACAGAGCATGCCCCAGTGGCCGAGCCAGTGTGCAGGGGCGCAGGGACAACCGAGGGGCACCAGAGAGAAGGGGCAAACGAGGTCCCAAGCCTGCTCTCAATCCAGAGGCAGCCCATCCGCCGTCCCAGCGGCTCTATCTAAGCTTCCCACACACTAGGACCCCTCGGACTCTTATCATATGAATGAAAGCACTCTTAGCAGACTTCACAGGTTCATTAGCAAGCCTTTGTGACGCCAAATTTTTCCTAACTCTAGCAAGGCACGGGAGTTGCACCTCTCCCCAGTAGGCATTCAGGCCTAAGGAGATCGAAGTCAGAAAGCGCTTCTCCCAGAATATACGGGGACTCAGGGCTTTGTCACCGACTTCTGACTAAGCTCTGGGGGGCAGGGAGAGAAACCCAAGGCAGTGCCTGCCACCAGGGAGTCTCGCACTCCAGAGGTCGTCTCTCGCCCCCAGACCCTAAGGGCAGCGGTACGATTCTAAAATCAGGCAGAGCGGTCAGCAATATCTCTCTACTCTTGTTTATAAAATCAAATTAAAATAGGCCTGTGAAATCTGCTATTTGCTATTCTCGAATGCAATTACAAGGAACAATTTCTATATACATTATAGAGCACAAACAGGAATTAATTAAGGCATTTCTGGGTTGTTATAACTCAAATTCTTAAATCTAGTCAGTTGAAAAATCATATAAACACATGGGATACATAAAAGTAACAGGTTTGGTTACATTTCAATTTTAGAAGAATTAGCACAGACTTTACAAAGTTACTTTCAGCATGAAGAATCTGAAAACACTCTTGCTTGTTTGCAGCATTAATTTAGTCTCTTTAAAAGTCTCTCTTAGGTGACCACTCCAGGGGGCGCTGGTTGGAATTCCACACAGCTTGGAGAAATCTGGAGCTAAAGGTCATTCAGAAAGGCAAACAGCACACTCCCCTCTCCGAGCTAAGAGTTAAAATGGCCAATAAATCACTCTCGGGGGGAAAGGCTCAAGACTCTTTTAAAGTATGATGAGCTCGTCTCACAATTGCCAGACCAGTCGAATTACAAGGTCCTCACTGGCAAACATTTCAGAACTTAAAATTCCTCACGCCTCAAGCTGCTGCAGCAGAAAACTCACTTCAGTGCCTGCCATCAGCCCCGCCCACTGGCTGAAACCCTACCCGTTGCTAGGAAACAGCCAGCGGGGGCGGGCCGCCCTAGTCAGCCTTCCAAATCTCCCCCGCAGTAGCCTGGGGGGAAGGGCTGCCGCCAGCCACCAAAGTCAGCACGGAGGGGAGGGGGACAGTATCCAGAAAATCAGGGCGGGCAGGGGGGTCTCCGGGGCTGGGGAGGGGGAAGCGATTGCTCGCAGGAGCGACCCAGCACCTTGGCAATCCCGTCTGTCCCGAGGAGACAGCCTCCCGCCCCCGCCCCGCCACCTGGGGTGCCGATAAGGGGAAGAGGGGAGGGTGCGAGGATGCGAGAAGTGTGCGCGCTTTTCCAATCAGCGAGCGAGGGTCCCAGCATTGCCGACTGGGAGAACTCTGGGGGCAAAATACTCATCTCGTCAATACCAGCGCGGCCTCCGTGCTGCTTTGTTTCAACCAGTCAGATTCCTCGGCACTGGCGCCCGCGGACCCAGCTGGCGCGCGCACGGGCGCCGGCCGTCGGTCACCGGTCGCGGGACAGGGTGGCTCTCCCGCGGGCCGGGCGGGGGCGTCAGCGGCCAGCGGGGGGGCGGAGGCTGGTAGTCCGCCGCAGCGCGCGCATCCGGCGCTGCGCGCTAGCGCTCCGAGCCGTTTGGGCCGGCGCGCAGCAAGGTGGGGACCGAAACCCGCCCTCCTGGGCCTCGCATGCTGCCATCAGTGGTGGAGAGGCCCGCTCGCGGCCGGCGCTGTCGGTTGGTCGGCCGGGCCCCTCTTTGATGCCTGTAAAACTTTTGCCTATTGGGTGGGGGTGCGGAGGGCGCCATTTTGTTGCAGGGCTCACCGCCGTCTTGCAGCACAATCCCTCCGCCTGTAAGACCTTTGGAAGCTCAGAAACCAGTCATAGTTTTAAAATCACAAATTAGACATAGAAACACAAACACTGAAACACATCCGTAACAAACAAAGACTTCACAGACACTGTTTCTCCTCTCACACAGGCGAACCGCGGTTCTCACACAACTTCAGCTCTTTCACTCATTCAGGGGGGCGCAGGCGCTGCGCAGGCGCTTTTCGGTTAGAGCGAGGAAATCGTAAGTGATCTCCTGCCGTAACCTAAACAGACGGGGGGGGGCACTCCAGTTCTCCCCCCCCATTACCAGAATAGAGCACAAAACTCTACCAGACGGGGACTGCAGTTCCCCTACCAGACGGGAGCGTAAAGCTCCGACCCCATGAGGGCGTCCCCCAGTTCTTGGGGTCCCCTGGGCAGAATACCGGTAGCGTCCCACCTACTGCCTCAGGGCTCCGATGGCCGCGACCTTCCCAGATAGAGATCTCTCACAGATACCAGATACTTACCGGGCCGGCATACAGATGGGTTCTCCGAGGGCACGTGCGTATCTCGCTGGGGCCTCCAAATGTTGTAGGCAACAGATGAGTCAATGCACGCTCTCGGAGATGAAGATAGGTTTCAAAGATCTCTAATTTTATTGATTACAAAATAATAGTCTAATTATAAATTTGGTGGCCAAGCTTTACCTGCGCAGGGGCGAACTCTCGGGGTGTCCAGAGACACGGTGCCCAAAAGGGCTGCAGATGAGAGTCGCGCCTGGCTCACAGACTACGGGGGTTTTTATAGGGCAGAGCAAGCGAATGCGGGGTTACAGAAGCAGATGTGGCAGTTAGCTATTAGCCAGGTTGCTAAGTTAAAAAAACGGCGAAAGTCTCTAATTGGTGCTGGGGTCTTATCTGGCGGGCCTTGGTCAGTTACCTTATTTGGCTAGGAATTTTAACCCAGCCGTTCCCTGACATTTATTTATTACCCAGTCTCAGGAACTGCAGATGCCTAACGGCTGTTTGTATGCTTCTACTACTAATGGCTATTACAATTCCCAAATGAGGTCATGGTCTCAGCACCTCGACAGAGGCATTTTAAGGGACAATTTTCAAGTACTAACAACCATCTAAGTTAAAGTTTTAAAACTACTCCGTTTTTCTTTTCTCCTATAGGCCTCATTAAAATTTTCAAAAATTATGTTACTTAAGTAAAATGGATACTCTTTTCTCTTAGTGAAAATGAATTTGCTTCAAGTAAAAATAAGTTTCCCTTGTGTCTCAAGAGCAACTTCCTGTGGATGATCAAAAACCCTTTTCTTCCTTTATTTGTATTTACAATTTTGAATTTAAGGTATTTCCCAAAAGTTTGAAAAATGTGGGGTTTTTTTTTTACAGCGAGATGAAAACCGCAGCTTTGACGGGTTCGCCCTGGAGCTGTGTACGCTGTGACAGTCTACAACTCTGGGGCTGGTTTCGCCCTGGACTCCGAGTGGAATCATGGCCGAGGAGGCAGACACAGCACAAACTCTCCATCGAGGAAGGTGACTCATGACACCGTCTCATTAATGGTGGTTTTTGGGGACTCGTCTGTGTTCCCCACACACACAGCTCCTTTCGGAAAGGCCGAGACATGGAAAGCGTGGGCTGTTCTGTCTGCTAAAGTAGAGAAAGGGAAGGAATTCCTCACTGAGGCCGAAGTCCGCTGCCAACCGGTCAAAACAGGGGCTTCTCGGCCCTGGTGGGAGGGGCCAGGGTTAATTCCCATCCCTCCACGGCACCTTCCCCAGACCGTCTAAGTGGGGCATCCCTTGTCTCACACATCAGGTTCTCAGTAAATACTAATGCCTGCAGTTAACTTCCTACATCTTTATACTTTCATGCTACATAGAAAACTATTCTTGGTGTATATCTTTGACCAAATGCTGTAAAAATTATATCCACGAAGAGCTTTAAGTTATGTGAATGAACACTAAGGTAATGCTAAATGAGGGAAGAATGCTTACAATTGTACTGAAGGTGTACCCATGTAAGAACACTGAATTTTATTCTATAAGGAAGTCTGGTACGTGATGTCTCAAACAGCAGCATCTATGAAATTATTAACAGTGATTGACTCTAGACTGTGGTCTAGAAATGTTTCAGTCTTCACAGTTTTATTTCCTTGCCAGCTATCTGCCACACACCGTGTTCCATGGGCTGCATCCTTTGGTAAAGAGCTCAGGTGCTCTTCTGAAGGATGGAGCAGAACAGCGGGGAAGGGGAGAAAGGGCGGGGCCAGGCCATGCTGCAGGTGCCTGGGCATCTACGTCTGCGCCCAGGACGGGGCTACACCGAAGACGCAGGAGATGTGACTCCGTCCCTCTGAGCCAGGGCTCTAGCACCTTCCGCCCCCCGTGGCCCCCCTGCCGTGGGACCTGGGCCCTCCTCCAGTGAAGGAGCAAGAGCTGAGTCTCCCTGGCTCCTCCACATTGCCAACTTGAGCCTTCAAAAATGTCCACAAAAATGTAAACTTTGAAAACAAAAGCATTCCCGGAAATAGTAATTCCTCCTTTAAACTTGTTACTTTGTAGAGTGTAGGTGTGAGAGAGTGTGTGTGCGAGAGAGTGTGTGTGCACAGCGCACCCACCGTGCACAGCTGTGGCTGCCCAGCTTGATTCTGCATTACATGAGGTCGCTTCAACATGTCGCATCGTGACAAACATTAATTGGCGAGTAAAATGGACTTGGGGTTTACCTGTAAATTTCCCTGAATTTTCTGTTTCTGTGAGTCATCAGGAACTTAAACCTGAGCTGCTCTGGGCGGTGACGTAGGCATGCGTGCTTTCAGTAAATTGTAACAGAAAAAACACGGTAGCCCTGCAGACGGATTCTGTGGGCAACTTCCATTTCCACGGACAAGCTATTCTGAGCTGCTGACACATTAACTCCACACAAATGGACGGTGGTTTACACTTCAGGAGTCGACATGGATTTTTATCGACTTCTTCAATATCATTTTTGTCCCAAATACATTTTAGAAAAAACAGCAAAGTATAATACCCTTTGAGCAGATAAGGTTCAAATGAAAACCATTTGTTCTAATTAAAAGTATCTACAAGTCTGATATATCAATTTTAACCGGTATTTATAGATAGTAAAGTATATTTTGCTTTTATAAATTAATTCTATTTAGGGCAAAAATTAAATCCTTTGGAAATATATATACTTCGAATACATTTGGAAAATGAAAGACACAGGGATGAGGACTGGGGGGGAATGGGAGGGAGGTGGGGAGACAGGGCAGGGGGGCTGGGATGGGAGAAATAGACCAAAAAAACTGTACTTGAAAAATAACTAAATAAAAAAATATATATTAAAAAAAAGAAAAGTTCTGAATGAAATGACCTGTTTCTCTAGCATGTTACTTTTAACATGGTTTTCTTTATATTCTTCTAGAGGTTCAGTTTCTGCAAATACATATATTTGCTTCAATGATGTCTGTTCCCAATGCTTTATCTCAGTTTCATCCTATATGAGTGTGATTCTATAACCAGGTTCTGAATGTGACCACGAACATAGTGGGACACAGGTGTCAGGAAGAGCTCGCATGTTGGACGACAACACCCTGCACCACTGGGTGGCGAGAGGGGTATTGAGAGTCTCCGGCTCCAGAACCCACCATAGATTCAAAATCCAGGTCCCTCATCTCAGGTCAGAGGGGTAAATCACTAGAGATTCTTCAAATCTGCTTAAATTATTTCATACAAATTATTCAAAATCTGAAAATAAATTATATTCACTTCTCCGGACATGGAAGTATAGCAGAATGCAAAGGGCTGAATGATGTCCAAGAGGGTCTTGGAAAACTGGCCTCACAGAGTGATGGCTGAAGACTATCAGCCTGGCACGGGGCGGGGGGGGAGGAGAGGGAAGGTGACGTGAGGGGTGACGGGGCTCGGGCCTTCTAGGGAGGGTCCTGGGGGGCGGTGTGGACAGTGCCCCCGGGGCAGACAGCAGGACCTGGGTGGGGACCGGCGAGCAGCCCCTCTCACAGTGTGACTCCAGGCGGAGAGAAGGAGGCTGCTGGGTGGCATCTGAATCGGACACCGTGAATCAGACACCGTGAATCGGACAGCAGCCGGTCGGTCGGGGGAGTCTTTGGGAGGCCCTCAACTGCCATCTGTCTGTGAATGACTTGGTCATCAACAGGTTGAAAAGGCTATCACCAGGCCAGCAGACAGCAGCCAGGCCCTCAGCGCAGGAGAGCAGAGGCCACCAGGGCGGCTGCCCCGTGTCCCAGAGGACGTGGCTCCGAGGCTGAGGGTCAGGAAAAGGCAGGACAGCAGTGTGTGGAAGGCCATCGGACACCAGCCCCCGTGGAGGCCGACGACATGAAGAAAAACGCTTTTTTAAGGTACGAAGTACATCTTTCTGTTCACAGAACAGATTTTTAGGCAAGACGAGGTATCCTGGTTAGCTCATCCCGTTTCGTTCAACAGCAGCAACGCTGACAAAAGCCTTCCGAAGTGTGACATGCAGTCTCGGAGTTTGTCCAGCCTTTCCTCATTCATCCGTCCCAGTGAGCTCCTGCAGCCGTGGCCGCTGTTATTCCGTCTCTGTCTGTGGACTGCAAGACAGAGCGTTTGTGTACCTGTTCAAAGCCTGCAGTATGGGGGGAAGGGCCGGGTTTGCACTCCCAAGTGATACAGGGTGCAGCCGGGGGGGGGGGCCCAAAAAAAGATTTGGAATGGTGTCCAGAATTCAAAGTGTATAGAAATATTGGAGAGACATATAAGATGTCCTCACTGCCCCCCCCCCCCCCCGCAGGGGGAAGGGATGAATGGAGCCAGGCCATTGGGAGCTATTTTGCATAGCAACAGTTTTGGAGCTAACCTCTGGAGGAATGGTTATTTAACATATCTATAACCTTTAACTGGTTTCATAGATATGTTAAATAGCAGTGGCCAAGTTTGGGGCGAGAGAGAAGGAACTAGCAGGGACTCAAGATGTAATCAAGATCTGCTCTCCTGAATGAGAAGGCTGTGGCAGGGACTCAAGATGGAACTAGCAGGGACTGAGGAAGGAACTAGCAGAGACTCAGAATGTAACTAAGGGCTGCTCTCCTGAGTGAGTGGACTGGGACTCAGGAGGATGTAACTAAAGTCTGGACACCTGAGAGAGAAGGTGGAGGCAGGGACTCAGGATGGAACTAGGAGCTGCGCTCCTGAGTGAGAAGAGACTCAGAATGTAACTAAGGGCTGCTTTCCTGAGTGAGTGGACTGGGACTCAGGATGTAACAAGGGGCTGCGCTCCTGAGTGAGAGCGCCTAGATGAGAGCTTGGAAAAGACTGGCTCCAGGACATGAAGGGCCCCCGCTTGGCCAGATGGAGGGAGAGCCACGCGGTTTCAGCAGAGTGAGGACCCCCTCTTGGTGAGGTGAAAGAGGGAGCCACGTGGTTTTGGCAGGGTGTGGACCCCCTCTTTCCCAGGTGAAAGGGAAAAACCACGCAGCTTTGCCAGAATGGAGATCCCTGCAGCCAGGTGAAGAAGACAGCCACATGCTTTTGGTGGAGTGCGGACTCCTGCAGCTTTGGTAGAAGAGGCCCACGCGGCTTTGGGGTGCCCCCTTTGGCCGCGGGGCCTGAAAAGCAACAGAGACTTTGACTGGAACTGGGTACAAAGGACTCTTGCCAGTGGACCATGAGAGGGTACCACAGTACTTTGGATTAACTGGAGATCCCGCCTGCACAGTGACACAGCTGACGGTGCCAGCGGCCTGCAACACAGACGTGTGCTCTTTTCCTGATTTACGGTACCCGGAGTTGGGACAGTGGGAGAAGGGAGCGCTGTGTGGGTGTAGGTGTACAACCTAAAGGACTTTGATATTTTAGTGGTGGCATTAGGCCTGAATAGCATTAAATAAACATTTTGTTTCCTTTTCACAAATCTCTGGCATTAAGAGATGTGTTTCCAATTGGCGGCGGACAGAAGGGCCCAGTAGATTTTAGTATTTTGGTTTTTGGGAGGGGCCCCTGTTGTACAGCAGTTTTGGGCATCCCTAGGTGGGCCAAATATTGTATTGCCCCTCCCTCGGACCACCACCTCTTGTTCGGTAACACAAGGAAGGACGTTGTTCTCTGTAAAGCAGACTGGAGTCTCACTGCAGTAAAATTAGGTTCTTAATTTTCAGACAGCGATCGTTAATATTTCTAATTGAGGTTTTTATAAGTGTGACTTGAAGCCAGACACCGCCTATTTGTATCCGTATTTATGAAAAAGCATTTGAGAAAAACGTTTTGGTTTGAAAATTAAACTCTAACATGAAAAATGTACTGTATAAATCTATTGTGTAAAATGAAAATCAGTTGAGTAAATGTTAAATTTTAATCAGAATATTTTTAAATAGCAGTCAAAAGCAAGAAAGAGCAAGTCAAGGACATAGGAGCACAGAGAATGGGGGCGGGGGAGGGCCAACGCCCAGGCACTTGAGGACACGCATGTGTGGTGGCAGGTGTGGTGGCGCGTGGTGGCATGTGGTGTGTGAATCACGACTCCCTGGTGCATTTAGCTGGAAGGCAAACTTCTACAGAAGGAGAGTGACAGCCCTTTCTGTTCTAATTAAGCTTTTCATTTTGAGATCATTGCAAACAGCTGAGAGAAATAATGCCGATGGTGGCGTGTTATTTACCCAACTCCCCCCGGGCAGCGTCCTGCACCTACAGAACAACATCCTGAAGTGGCTGTGAACACGGACCCAGGACAAACGGCACCGTTTTGGGGCTCACCCTCCTCCCCACCTGCCCTGCAGCCGAGGGCATCGCGCCTGCCCCCTGCGTCTTGAATTTCTCCCTTCTGGACTGTTAATGGGAATCAGAAGGCCTGTACCATTTTGGGGCTTTTGTTTGTTCGCCTCTTTTGCATTTTCCCCCCTATATTGCTAAGTAGTGTTTCATGGAGTATATGTACCAAAGTTTGTTCAGCCGTCTGTCATGGTTAGACTTTGGAATATTTGCATACGGATTCGGGATGGACCCTAGTCTGCCGTTTCGCTGTTTGTGCTTTGGGCTTGGTATCGGGGTGACTTCACCTCATAAAATGAAGTCCCTGCCTCTTCTGTTATGTAGAAGAGATGGTGGGGAACGGTTGTTCATTTTTCTGTGAAAGTTTGGCAGTGTTTTCCATTGAAATGATCTGGGCCTGCAGATTTCTTTTATTTATTTATTTTAAATCACAAATCAAATGTAAAAGATTTATAGGGCTGTTTACATTATCCATCTCATAGTGGATGAATTGAGGTAGTTTCTGTTCTGCGAGAAAGTAGCCCGTTTCACCTAGTCTGGCCAATGTCTCTCCACAGTTGGTCACGGAATATGCACCATTATTATTCTTTTGAATTCCTTGTGATGGTAACTTGCTCTCTTTCTTTGATTTTATGTCTGGTTGTGCATTGGTTCCACTTATTGATCTCATCAAAAAACCCACTCTGATATTCCCTACTGTTTTCTGTTATCGGTTTCATCGATTTCCATTTTTAGCTTCATTATATGCAATGTGTGGCTTCGCTGAGTGTGTTTTGCATTTCTTCCAGGGTTTTGAGGTGGTACGACGGATCTGAGACGCATCCTCTCCTGATGAATGTGTAGTATTTGCAGTTCACACCACTCATGTTCCCCTTCTCCACGTTCCCCCGGTTTTAATAGGTTGTGGATTTTTAATGTGCATTGCGTTCAGTGTATTTTTGTACCTTCCTCTTTGACCTATGGATTGTTTCGTTTCTGACAAAAACTGTTGTCATCTGCATCGTTTTTCACCTACAGAAAAAATATAATTTTTTTCTCTTGTCACTTTCAAGACTTTTTCATTTTCAGAAACTTAATTATGATGTCTTGTCATGAAGTTCGCTGTGTTTCTGCCATTTGGGGTTTGCTCACTCTTGAGTCTGTAGGTTCTGTGCCCTGTCATATTCGGGAACTTTCTGCCACTGGTATTTCAAGCTCTGGTTAAGGTCCAGCCTCTGTTTCCTCTGCTGGGACTTCAATGGCACAAATGTTAGATTGTTTTATAGTCTCGCATGTTCCTGAGGTTCAAGTCTATGAATATTATTTTTTTAGCCTATTTTTCTCTCTGTTGCTCAAATTTGGGCATTTCTATTGTTCTCTGTTCCAGTTTGTCGGCTCCTTGCTCCGTCCCTGAAGTTCTGATGTGGAACTTGTCCACTGAGTGCTCAAATTGGATTATTCTACTTTCTATTTCTAAACTTTCTGTCGGTTCTGTGTGTCTTTGCTGACAATGTTTCTTTGCTAGAGTTTGCTATTTTCACTTGTTAGAAGTATTTCAGTGAGTGGCTTGTTGAAGCATTTTTTTCACAGATGCTCTAAGGCCTTCGTTGGATGATTCCAACATTTTGCTCATAGTGATGCTGCCAGACAGTTGTCTTTTTACTCTTCGGTTGGAAGTCTTCCTGGTTCTTTGGGTAAAGATTTTTTTTTAAATATTTATTTTTTTAAATTTATCTTTAGAGGGGAAGGAGAGAGGGAGAGAAACATCAATGTATGGTTGCCTCTAGTGCATCCCCTGCTGGGAACTGGCCTGCAGGGAACTGGCTTGCAACCCAGGCATGTGCCCTGACTGGGAATTCAACCGTGATCCTCTGGTTCACAGACCTGTGCTCAATCCACTGAGCTACACCAGCCAGGGCTGGGTAAAGATTTTTAACTGACTCTTGGACACGTTCTGGTTTTGGTAGAATGTCCTGGACCTTGTCTGACTCTTCTTTTTCCTGCACTGATGTTTCTTCTCTGTGGGTTTTCATGGGTTGGACACCTTCACTGGTTTCTAGCTGGTGGCCTTTCCCAGGGATCACCCCTCCCCCAGGGCTCTTCTCCTCCCTGTTCCTACTCAGTCTCTAGAAGAACTTACCTGGGCCACACAGTCTTTCTCCTCGATCTGGTCCCTAGACATTAGTGGATGCAATTACGCAGGTGTGTGAGGTCTGTCCCCACCGATAAAGTACCAATAAAGCTCCGGGTCTTACCGGTGTCCCCTGACCGTTGATTCGCAGCATCCAGGTCTGCTGAAGCGTGCAGTGTCCCTCCCCACCCTGCCCCCCTCTGTGAAGCCAGAATGAAGTCTTCCCTCCCGGGGCCATGGACCCGAAAAACACGGGCGTGCAATGCACTGTACTCACCTTCAGCCCTGAGAGGTTTTCAGCAGCCCCCGAGCCAGGAGGCCCACACATGGTCAGACTTCTATTTCAGACACTAACATTTGCTGCAATAAAAACCTACTTCTCAGTAAATAGAACTTCTATCCCTTTTTTTCCTTTCAAATATTTAATCATCGTGAAGTGGAGCTGAATTATTCATAATTCTTAAAATAACATAATGTGTGGGCATGTGTGTTATCATTTAAAGCAGCAAGTCAGATGAAAAAAACACTTCTCTTTAGTCCCCATTTCAGTGTGGAAGTAAACAATTAATCTTGGTTTGAGTTTATAGGACTGTTTAGAAGTAAAGCTCCCCCTCTCATTCCCACATTTAACTCAACATGCATTTGGAGACTTTTATTTTTCCTTTTTTTTCCATTAGAAATTTAGCCCTTGGGCAAAATAAAGGAAGTAATTACCTTTTGTCAAAACCTGGCAAGACCGTACATAGCTCAGGGCTAATGAAGGTGACGTCACTGGGCCTGCATGTCTTCTCTCCCCAACATTTTACTTGTCCCGAGAGCCCTCGGGAGACGAGGATCATCACTAACAAACTCACAGTTGCACTTCCAATTCCCACGGAAGGCTTTGCGGATGTGGTTGTGCACTGAAGGTAGGTTATCTGCAGACAAGACACCGTGAGGAGCTGCGTGAAGACCCTCCTTTGCTGTGTTTCCCTCGAAGTGGCCGAGTGTGTGCAGGTGCAGAGGGGGCGGGTCCTGCCTGTGTGGTCCGCAGTCAATGCACCTGGTGACTCAGCAAGGTCCACACCCTGCCTTTCACGAGCAAACAGCCTTTCCACGACACCCCTTCAGAAAGGGCTCACACCTCCTGGTGAACATCAACCTGTCTAGGAACGCGCATCTGGGCTCATGTTTCTGCCACGTACCAGCGTTGAAAAGGGGTGGGTTTGTCACAGCAGAAACCGGGACCAAGGACTTTGTCATGACTTTTTTCTCTATATGCTGCACTAAGAATGACCTGGCCTCTCTGCAGAGGGAGAGGTTCAGCTCCCGAGTGCGGGCACAAGGGGCTTCCTCGTGAAGGACGTGGCCTCAGTGAGGGTAACGTGCTGTCGCCACCGGTGTTCACACTGGGAACCCCCCTCGGCATCAACACTGCATGGACCTTCCAATGGGAGACTGGGCTGCAACAGGCCCAGCTGTGGGCAGTCACCAACCATGTTTCCTGCTTGACTGGCCCCTTTCCAGCGCCCTCCATGTTTGGGGAGACTTTTCAGCCACTGTGTCCCCTGGGCCAGGGAGAACTTGCAGAACCAGCATGCCGGCCATTGTCCTGGGCCTCCCTGGTCAGAGCCTGGTCAGAGAAGGTCCCGGGTAGGGGGTGGTGGTGGGGGCTCAGAGCTGGTGAGGAGGGAGGGTGGCCCTGGACCTGGACCCGACATCACGTGGGCCCGAGTGTGGTGGCCGGTGAGCTGAGCCCAGGACAGAGGACTGCATCTGCCCTCGCTGTGCCGGGGCGTGGGGCCCTTTTCCCGGAAGAAGAAACTTGAACCTGTTTCTTAGTTTTTTAATGATTCCACAGGCATCTTTCACCTACATGCACTTCCTGGCATAAAGCTCGGTGAACCCAGACTCTGGGGCTGAAGGGGCCCCTCTGAGGGAGTGGCCTCTCCCCGAAGGCCAGGCTGGACACTAAGCACAGGAGCACAGGAGAGACGAGGGCGCACAGAGGCATGGGAACGGGTGTGAGAACCGAGATGCCAGGAAAAGAGGCGGTGGCTTCCCGGAAAGGAAAGAACTTCAACAGAGTTGGGAAAAAAGGTGAAGGAAAAAAAACATCCAGTTGGTAGCCCAAAGGTGGGGAACTGTGCAACCTGCAGTACCTGTGTGGACGAGGGGAAGGAAGTATAGTCCACTGAGGGGCAGGCACGAGGAGAGGGACGCGACCTCCCAGAAGCAGGCGGGCGGCCAGTGTCCCCGCCTCAGGACGGGCAGGGACAAGGGCAGGGCAGGGGGCGTGGGACCAGGGCCAGTTCAGAAGCTCTGGGAGCCGACACCAAGTGAACCTCAATGATGAATTGGGTAGGTGAGTTGAAGGAGGGAGAGGAAATAAAATCACTACCCGAGATATCAGCCTGGGCGGTTGGGCAGGGCTGTTAAGAAAGTTGTTAACAGGCCCTGAAAACAAGTGTGAGTGTGTGTGTGTGTGTGTGTGTGTGTGTGTGCGCGCACCACAGAAGAAGCTGGCGTGACTGACATCCTGACACACTCCTACACCTGTGAGTGGAGGCGACTTAGCTGCTACAACAGATAAACCCAGACCTTCAGCATCCGCAGACACTGGGGGCTCGTCTCCCATGGCTGGGGTGTAACGGGAGCACAGGGAGTGAGTGCATGTGGCCTGAAGAAGCTGCAGGGAAGGGAGAGGAAGGTCAGGTTGATGCCAGGTGCTCACAGGTGTCCAGCCCAAGGGAAAACCCATGCATGGTCACCAAAACCGCCCCAGGCACACTTTGCACCAAAGGAAAGTGTCCTCTCTGTCTCGGGTGTCAGGGAAAGGCCCTCGACTGGCCATGGCTGGAGGAGGTTCGCCCAAGAGCTGGGGATGGGGCCAGGGTGACGTGTGCAGGTTTAGTGTCCGGGACAAAGGGATCTGAAAGGAACCCCCGAAAACGGGGCTGACGAGGCATCTTTGCTGCTGCTGCTGCATCAGAACACCCTCCCGCAGGCTCCCCATTTCGGTCTCGACCCTGTGGGACTGCCCTTCCACGTCCATGGCACTGAGTGTGCCGCTTGCAGCTTTGACAGTCTGGTCCAGCCCTCAGGTTCTCAGTGGTTTCCTGCAGGAGAACAACCGACCTTTGCCCCCTGGGTCATGTCCCCACAGGTCCAGTGCCCTGCGTCTTTCTGAACATGCTGGACAAGAACGAGAGGTGAACACCCAGAGAACAGAGGTGTTTTTCTGGCAGAATCATCTCTGTCCCATATCACTATCATCTGCTTACATCTGCAGGAGGAACTGCTGGCTCTGAAAATGTGTCACTTAAGTGTCCTTGAAAATGTAGGGCTTGGGGGCCAAGAGTCACAGGGACCCTAACTGGTGCAGGCAGAGGGGGAAGCGGTGCGGACACAAGGCTGCGAAGTTGCCCTGTAGATGCAGCGGGCAGCCGTGCAGCGGGGCCTGCACGGCCCGAGGAGCCGGCCTGGCCCACCGTCCACCAGCACGTTCCTGTCCATCCCAGTTGCTGGTCCTATGCACGGATGGGTTTCTTTCCTGGGTCCTGTGCATGGGGAGGAAAATAACTGGTGTTAGAACTCACTCTCAGGTTCTACGATCGAGTCACCGCCCAGACCCAGCCTCGCAGCTCTGGACTCAACAAGTGCACAAGGAGGGACCTTCTAATAAGAACGTGGCATTGAGTGGCCATGGGGAGAGGCCACCAGTAAGGCGTGAGAGCCAGAAAAATAAGCCCTTCGTTTCACTATAATTCTAAACTTTTCAACTACGTATATTTTCAAAAGAGGAAAAAGACGGTTTTTCTCTGGTGGTCATTGAGTGGGCCAAGTTTCCCCTCTTTTCAACCAACCATGGGACCCCCTCTCGGGACCTGGGCAGAGGGAGGGATTCCTCTCAGAGATGGGGGTTCCCCTCAAATTGCCAGGGGCAGGGTGTCTCACCTGGATGCTGGTCCTGGCTGCCTCGGGGGTCCCAGCTCGATTTTACTTCTCTAGTCCCTCAGTGTCCCAAGTGTCTGGTGGCATCGTCTCTTCTTAGAAGCTGGGGGGACACCTGAGCAAGGGGGCACAAGTGAACAGCAGGTTTGTGAGACAAACACACCTCCCCACAGCTGTCTCGGCTTTTACGGGTTTGCCCTTGCGACGAGGTTGCCCAGAAAGGTGTCACTGCCTGTGAAGAGGTGTTTCCGTTTTGTGAAGGATCTGGCCCCTCTCTCCACTCCCAGCAGGCATGTGTGCTGAGACCGCATGTGCGGTGTTATAACTAGAGACACAGAAAAGCTCGTGGAAATGAGTTTTAGGTTTTTTTATATTTGAGCGCTACTGACATGGGCATTATTATGCCAGAATTACTCCTGCAGGGAAAGTGCTATTATTAAAATCAAAACAATGAGAGTATTTGAATATTTTTACTGCCTCTATTTGCTTTTAAAAATGCTTTCTTAATTGCTGCCCCTCACACACCCAGTGCTCTTCACACCTGAGAACTCATCGCCGTTGTACTGGTCGTCAGTCGGAAGGTGCATCCATTCACCCAGTCACACGATTTTCGTCCATTTGTCCTGTGTTGTGGCCCGTGAGACAAAACAGTGTCCTGTGTCCCGTGCCCCCTGATTCATCCAAGTGTCCCTTCTTCACGTGAGGATGACGACCAGGTGTGGGTGGCTCTGTGATGTCCCGGGAGGGAATGCCGGTTGGCACCAGTGGAGACAGGCTTGCCGGGACAGGAGAGTGAGTGTCTCTCTGCTCTGGGGAGTTGGACAGCCAGCCGCCAAATGGACGATGAGAAGCACTGGAAACAGGTCGGGGCAGGGGCTGCTGGGACACGATGGCGGTGCTGCAGTGAGAGTGGCCTTCAGAGGCAGAACCGAGGTCGCTGGGTCACCCCCTAGAAGTGGGAAAGGTGGAAGTGAGCAGGTGTGTTAGGTGTGTTCAATAGGCTGACTCATCACCCTGATGCCTTTTCTGAGGCTGTCTTGTGACGAGGTGGAACTATCAGACAGTCCCATGTTCTTTTCCCATCTGTTGCCAGCAGCTTTGGCGTCAGTAAGTTAAACCGTGTTTTTTACTGTAAAAACTGGAGAAGCTGGTGGGTAACATATCCATCGCTGTTTAAGAGGGCCCTTGGAGAGCATTCTCGTCTCAATTTAATATACCAGGTGGGAGAAAGGTGGTAGGTTTACGGTTGTGAGTATGTGAAACAGAACTCACTCTTGGTTATGATGATTAACTATTCCTTTCCCTAAGAACAGCAGTGAACCTGCTCTTGCCCCACCCTGGGCAGCTGGGTTGGGGGGCGGCCTCTTTTCAAGGTCTCCTAACAGTTTTCCGGGCACTTTGGAAGCCTCGCTGTCACGGGGCTCAGACAAGACGAGGTCCGGGCACCGACCTCTGACAAGCTGCCCCTCTGTCCCTCCCTTTCCACGGCCCGTCACACTGCCCAGCTGTCCATACAGGTGGGACTTAACAGCCAGATGTTTAATTTCAGACCCACGCACAATGGCTGAGACCAGGTGTTGAAATGACAAAAAGCTGGACATCGAGTTACCAACGGTGACCCTTTCCAGGTCTCTGAACTCAGTGACCAAGTCACTTACCAGCATGCTGGTGGCTCTTCTGCACCCCTCCCCAGCAGGCCCGGAAACACAGCGCCTTCGGAGGGAACCATTCATTTCCGTGTGCCCTTGTTTACAGGGAAAGGGGGACTTGCCTGAATACTGCGGGGTCCGTGCTTGTGTGAGACGGTCGGAATGACGGCTGTCGCTCAGGGACATCTGCTGTGTCCCCAGGGAGCCACCCGCTCAGCACTGAGCAACCAGAGGTGTTTACCGAACACTTTTGTGTGTGAGACAGTTAACCTGGGGCTGTCAGGTGAGCCGATTAATCCGATTAATTGTTGACCATTAGGTTCAGGAGTGGACTGTGTGGGGTTAGGTCCCGGCCCAACTCTACTGGGCTGTAAAGTTAAAGAGCTAATCAAAGAAGATCTGTGGACACGGGGTCCCCAGTGGGGTGCACACTGGACCTCGCTTAGATTAGGAGGTGGGCTCACGGGTCTTGACCATCCCTTTCACAGTCCCTTAGGAATCCCGGCAAGAGGAAACCAGCAAAGGCCCGAACAAAATTCTCCGTTGGAGCAGCGGCACCTGGTGCCAGCATGAGAAACAGCACCCCAGCCTGCGGAGACTGGCGCGGGGCAGGTCTGTCCGCATCCAGGAGGGTGAGTCTGGGGCCCCAGATGTTTCAAGGCGGGGTTAGAAAAGTTACCAAAGATCCACATTTCACAGTGAGTTTGGGGAAGAGTTCATTCCAGACCTGCCGTGCAAACTCTCCTCCAGGGGTTATTTCTCCATTTAATCATTAGCACTTAAGAATTTCTTTCTGAACAGGTTGCTCGGGATGTGATTTCACTGAAACTTACTGAGCCACAGAAGTGGAACCAAAGACATCCCACTGAATGTCTTTGTCAATAAAACAAGATAGAAATGTTTTCAATTTGTTTTATAATCGAATTTAATGACAGCATTTATCTGGAGCCCAATAATTACTGTTAATCACCACTTAGACAGAAGCTAAATTAGCCTTGTGTTAACTATAAGAGAAAAACGTTCCCTCAGCAAATGGATAAGCTCTCGGGGGGGGGAAGGTTCAAAATTCTTAGCATAATTTTTTGCAAGCATTTTAGATCTGCTTATTTTCACATAAATTCTGTGCAAGTTTTAAATCTAGTATACCAAAAAAAAAAGCATTTACTCAACTTCTAAAATACATTTGGATTTCTGTTAATTCTCAGCATTGATGTATGACAAAATTGTTAAATTTACCTGGAAGGATGAAAGGGAAAAAAAGCTAAGAAAAATTTTGTAAACATCATTTGAACAATTTCACATCTGATAATTGTGACTCTGTACCACACACAAAAACTCAACTCACCCCAGAGTGTTACGGTGTGTGCAGCATATTCAAGACATAAAAACACCCGAGTCACAGGTATTTATAAAATAAAACACTGAAAAAAGCAGTGATTTTTAAAAGTATGGCACAACACACTTTTTAAAAAGAAGTGGAATCATTCCAAAACAGACCTTACAACAGAACTTAGTATCTGTTGAAAGTGTGCCATCAGAAGTCAGTGGGACAAGAGGCTCCCCTGAGAAGTGGTGTTGGGGAGACGGGTCACTAGTGGGAGGGAAAATCCACCCGAGCTGATTCTCCAGGGTTGCAGCTTCCACGCAGGTGAATTAGGTAAAAACTACAAGCCAACCTGCAGGTGTGCAGATGTGTAAAGGGGTGTCGGACCTTTTGGTGTCTCTGGGCCACACTGGAAGAAAAGCTGTCTCGGGCCACAAGTTAAACACAAACACTAACAAAAACTGATGAGAAAAACAGGTTTTAAGGAAATGTACGATTTTGTGTTGGGCCGCATTCACGGCCACCCTGGGCCGCATGTGGCCTATGGGCTGCAGGTGGGACCCCCTGCAGGTAAGAGGTTTCAGGCTCGAAGAGCAGATGGAGAACGGACAGGGGGAGGGCCGTACTGTTGGCGTGTAGAGCGGTCACCCTCTGTGATGTGGAGCAGCATCTCTGGCTTCTACCTGAGTAGCACACCCTTCGTCCAAGTTCTGACAAGCAGACAACGTCTCCAGATATCGCCAAAGGTCCCAGGGTGGCAAATGCCGCCCCCCCCCGCCCCGCCCCGGAGAATAAAAACACCTGTCAGCTGAAAAGCAGCCCTCGAGCTGTTGGCTTTGCCCATCTCTGTTTGTTACAAACAGAAAACCAGAGATGGGCACGGGTGGGTTTTGACTGGCACAGCCTGGGGTCGGGCTGGCCTGGCAGAGGGTGGCAGGGTTATTCTTTGGGGGTTCTAGAGGGAGCAGGCTCTGAGGCCGAAGCCTGCCATTCTTCCAAAATTACATAGCTTTTGTAGATTATGTTGTTTTAGTTTGTAAAACTAAAACAGAACAAGATAACCCTACAGGAGCAAGATAACCACTCACCTGGAAGAGCTAAGGGAACTCAGGTGTCAGAGTTTAGCCTTAATTGGTTGGTGGAAGCATCTGAAGCTAGACTCCACGGGCTAAAGGGCTGCTTGGGAATAGAGACTCCTTTCCTTTAGCAGCAAAGCGTTGCCTTTGCAGTTCTTCCCAGAAGGGGCAGCGGGCAGCAGGACCCCAAGTGCGGTGCGGAAACGATGTGGTGATGTGCAGTCCCTGTATGACCTGGTAAAAACGGCCCTTTTTCTCTGTCACCTTTTTACACCCCAAGCCCACAGTCCCAGGGATGCCGTGAGACAGCCTCAGTTCCCACAGCGTCGACTGAGTGGAGCCCACCGAAGGAGGGAAATCCGAGACACCGTGAGGGCAGTGCAGCAGGACGTCCCCTCCAGGGCAGGACCCCGCTGCCCAAAAAAGACTGGCAGGAAACGCAGGAAATCTGAGTATACCGTATGCTTAAGGTAAGTGTTTTATCGGCGTTGGCTCTTTCGTGGTAACAATGGCACCCTAACGTAGGAGTCCAGTGTGTGGGGGGGTATTGGGTGTCAGGGTTAGAAAACGGGGGACCATCAGTTCATTTGTTTCGTAAATATAAAATTGTTCTAAA
>NW_026521243.1:0-3443 GCF_021234435.1 Artibeus jamaicensis | reverse complement strand
GTTACCGAACAAGAGGAGGTCCGAGGGAGGGGCAATACAATATTTGGCCCACCTAGGGATGCCCAAAACTGCTGTACAACAGGGGCCCCTCCCAAAAACCAAAATACTAAAATCTACTGGGCCCTTCTGTCCGCCGCCAATTGGAAACACATCTCTTAATGCCAGAGATTTGTGAAAAGGAAACAAAATGTTTATTTAATGCTATTCAGGCCTAATGCCACCACTAAAATATTAAAGTCCTTTAGGTTGTACACCTACACCCACACAGCGCTCCCTTCTCCCACTGTCCCAACTCCGGGTACCGTAAATCAGGAAAAGAGCACACGTCTGTGTTGCAGGCCGCTGGCACCGTCAGCTGTGTCACTGTGCAGGATCTCGAGTTAATCCAAAGTACTGTGGTACCCTCTCATGGTCCACTGGCAAGAGTCCTTTGTACCCAGTTCCAGTCAAAGTCTCTGTTGCTTTTCAGGCCCCGCGGCCAAAGGGGCACCCCAAAGCCGCGTGGGCCTCTTCTACCAAAGCTGCAGGAGTCCACACTCCACCAAAAGTATATGGCTGTCTTCTTCACCTGGCTGCAGGGATCTCCATTCTGGCAAAGCTGCGTGGTTTTTCCCTTTTACCTGGGAAAGAGGGGGTCCACACTCCGCCAAAACCACGTGGCTCCCTCTTTCACCCCACCAACAGGGGGTCCTCACTCTGCTGAAACCGCGTGGCTCTCTCTCAATGGCTGCCGTGCCTGGCTCTTAAATCCCAGCACCCATCTTCCTCTGTACCCCTATTTCCGACTCCTCCCAAGATCAGTTACACCTGCCAGTATTCTGTATTAATACAAGTTTACTGGGCTGCCATTGTTAGTCTGGGCAGTAATCATCCCATGTCCTCGAGCCAATCTTCTCCAAGCCCCTACGCAGGCGCTGTAACTTGGGGGGACCTGCCCCCAGTTACCTCTTGGGGGGAAGTGACTTCATCCCCTTAGCTCCAAGCCTGGCCACAGCCATTTAACATATCCAAGTGACCGCCAGAGGCTATAGATATGTTAAAAGACAATGCCATGGATTAGCTGCAAGGCTGTGGCTGTACAAAACTGTCCCTTCCCCCCAACTCACACCTGTGGGGGTGGGGTGAGGACATCTTATATGTCTCTCCATTATTCCCATACACTTTGAATTCTGGACACCATTCCAAATCTTTTTTTGGGGGGGGGCCCCCTTTGGCTGCACCCTGTATCAATCCTACAGTAGCTCCTAGGAAAAGCAATAAGCAACATGGGCTTTAAGAAGGAAGTATTGTCACAAGTGAGGTTCTTGTTAAAATATATATAAGAATATTACAACCAAAACATATAAAACAAAAACATACACAAAAGTAAGTATATAAGAGTTCAAAGGTAGATTTTTAGACAAACCAAATCAGGACTCACTGGCCAATACCTAAATATTTAGAAAATATATAAAGTGACACAATATTTAGTGTTTTGAAATGAGTATTTTATTCAATCATCTGTTAGTAATTATAAGCAATTGATAATAAAGTGATAAAAGTGCAAGAATGTAGGCTTACAAGATTAGCTATAATAGAAGATCCTATAACATTTTCACCTGCCATTAATATGGAGCCTATCAAAAAGTGAATGAGGTTTTCACTATTAGAGGAAGGTTTGACCATGATTTTTTTCCTTTATTTTTCTAAGATATTCCCACTGATATATTTTGGTACATCCATTCTGGAATTATAATTGAAAACTATAATTTTGTTATGGACTAATTGGTTAAAGTTGAATGTTGTATTCTAAATGTAAAATCACTAAATGAAAACACCTCTAAGGGGGGTGGAAATGGGAGGGAGGCGGGGAGCACAGGGTGGGGTGGGCTGGAATGGGAGAAATAGACAGAAAACTGTACTTGAAAAATAACTAAATGAAAAAAAAACACCTCTGTCTACCAAAGTAGTCTAAAGTTTGGAGCATTTTTATATTATTTATGGTTGTACCAAATATCAGGAAGTTTGTACACTTTAATGAGTCTTCTACGCCAAGACCCAAGAGTCATAGTCTATAGCAATGAGTTGGATGAAGAAAGATGTTTTCAGGCAACAGGCAGATCTGGGGATATTTATTTTCTTAATGAGTGAGTGTGTGGCCTAAGCATAATTTGTTAAAAATGGAAAAAGGTGGGAAATAGTATTTTATTGTATTTAAAAGAAATATTACAGTCAGAGAAAAAAAGGCTAGGAAAAAGTAAAAAACAATCTTAAAGCAGATCTGCTTTTATTCTCTGTAATAAAATACAAAGTGATACATACTTTATCATATAAGAATACCAATATAAGAACATGCTTAATATAATAAAACATTTATGATGATGGAGAAAACGTTGATAAAGTTAAAAGAAAACTAAAAATAAAAGTCACAATCAAACAAAAAACAAAAGCAGTAATGCAGTAATGTAGTAGTAAAGTTGTCCTGTAGGAAGTTAGAACAATAGAAATATATAAGTAAAGATAACTGTGTTATTGAAATAAAGGTATCAGTAGCAAAATAAAACTCTAATTTGACAGAGCATCACAAAGAACTAGTGGAAAACAACAGTGGGGTAAATAGATAAAGATGATGAATACATAATTATAAAGTATTGAAAATGGAATGAGAAACTTCCAAATATATCTAATAATAATTCTAGAAAACAGCATAAGAAGAACGTTATTTGAAATTTTTATTAGAGTGTTGTAAAGGAATATGAATGAGGGTAGGTGGGGCAGGGAATAGCAACTGGGAAAAAGGTGGGACAATGGTAATTGAACAACAATAGAAAAATAAATAAACAGCCCTGGCTGGTGTGGCTCAGTGGTTGAGTTCTGGCCAGCCAACCAAAGAGTTGCTGGTTTGATTCCCAGTCAGGGCACATGCCTGGGTTGCAGGCCACATCTACCATAGAGAGCATGTGAGAGACAACCACACATTGATGTTTCTCTCCTCTCTTTCTCCCTCCTGTCCCTTCTCTCCAAAAGATAAATAAAATCTATATACCCAGCTTATCAGTGTAGACACAATTTCCATATAACAGACTAAATGTAATATGAAAACTGAAGTGATGCATTGTTTTATGGCAGCTTAAAGAGTGTAAAAATTATGACATTATTTAAAAAGAAATTGAGATTTAAAAGGAAATTGTGTGCAAGTAAACATAGTTTGGAAAATTATAGTAATTATTAACAGAAATAAGATAGAACTAAAAATTAGAACACTAAAAAAGGGATGATACACAGAAAACAGTTTAGTCTAACATTTTAAGACAGAAGAAAAACAGAAAAATAAAACTTGATAAATAAATAAATAAACTTAATGTTTATGTTTCCTAATTTTTTGGTGTTGAGTTACTGTTTTTCATCTTAAAATAACAATTTGGAAAAAACAATAAATGTATATATTTATATTTTTTAAAAAG
>NW_026521242.1:0-3351 GCF_021234435.1 Artibeus jamaicensis | reverse complement strand
CCTCAGGTGCCACGTCCACAGTTGGATCCCTTCCTTCACAACGTCAGGCGGGGGTGTCCAAGACTTCAAAGAAGCAATTTCCAACCTGGTGGAAGTAGTATGGAGGGCATGTTAACGCCCCCGAGTCAACTTTAGACATATCTAAAACGCAGAATAAGAATAGGCCCCCTGTGAGAGTCTAACCAATGCACACAGCCAAGTTCCTGTTCAGACCAAGAAGCATAGTAACAGTAACTGCAAAGTGGAACGAATCCGAAATCTCTTGCCAGCTGAAATCACTTGCCTGCTTGAATAGTATAAAAGCTTCAGCCTTACTTTCAATAAAGGTCTTCAGAGCATCACCTGCCTTGACCTGCGTAGTTGCCTGATATCCGCGCGGACTCCTACCTTCACCTCGAGGGAACCTTTGGACCCGCCGCGGCTGGATTGCGGCAGGTGGCTCCCGAACAGGGACCCTCAGGTAAGACCCCTTAAATTATTCTCGGGTAGGATAGGATCTCACCATCCTGGTGCTGCAGACCCCCTGGTAGATAGAGGCCTGGTAGCAAAGGGTGAGTAATCATGGGACATTCAGAGTGCATGGAAAGAGTATTATTTATTGATATAACGAAGCCCATGCTCCACAAGAGAGGTATAAATGTATCAAATATATAAAAATAAAAAGGGGGAGATACCACATCCACAGTTGGATCCCTTCCTTGACAAAGTCAGGAGGGGAGGTAGAAGACTTCAAAGAAGCATTTTCCAACCTGGTGGATTTGGCATGGAGGGCATGTTTACCCCCTCGAGTCAATTTTAGACATATCTAAAACGCAGAATTAGAATAGGCACCCTGAGAGAGCCTAACCAAGGCAGACAGCCAAGTTCCTGTTCAGACCAAGAAGCAAAGTAACAGAAACTGCAAAATCCAACGAATCCGAAATCGCTTGCCAGCTGAAATCACTTGCCAGCTTGAATAGTATAAAAGCTTCAGCTGTACTTTCAGTAAAGGTCTTCAGAGCATCATCACCTGCCTTGACCTGCGTAGTTGCCTGATTTCCGCGCCAACTCCTACTTTCACCTCCAGGGGATCCTTAGACCCGCTGCGGCTGGACTGCAGCACTGAGGAAATCTTTGTTTACATCTTGACACGATGGCATTGTGCTGTGATTTCAGCAGTGTGACTGTGAACAGCCTCACTCTGTCCTGAAGGACTATGTGCCAGTTTGCTAGGTGTCCATCACACAGGACCTCAGATTGTGTGGAAGGTGCTGCTGACTCCTAGCTGAGTAGCTGGCTCTGTCTTTGCAGAACACTAGTGACAACATCATCGAGGTGCTGGTGCACGAGGCCCACTATAAGATCTACAGGATCCAGGTGCAGGTGCACCAGACTGACAACACCATCCAACAAAAGACTCAGGTGAGAGCTGGGCCAGTGCCGGTCTGAGGTGAGAGGTGGCCCATACCCAGGGCCCCAGGATGACTGGGGTGGGGTCCCCACTTGACTGAACTCTGAGGCTTTGTGGTTTTCCCATGCCCACTTCAAAATGACTTTGTACTTCTAATACTACTGCCAGGGTCTGCTAGGGGAGAAATCCCTTCTTCACCTTTGTTAGACTGCTAGAGCAAACAAAACATGCTTCCTCTTCCATTGTACTTGTTTCCATGGTTTAACTGCCTGTGCCATGTGTCTTGTACAGTATTCAGCTGTGTTGTCCTTCAACATCTTCAGGTCTAGTCATCATCACAGGCTCAGGGCGGTGTGTTTTACACAACAAAGCGACCAACATGGGAGGAATGTACATATATGATCCATTTGTCGGGAACTTCCCATCTCACAGAACAGGCCTAACTTTAACCAGGCAGCTCCACAGCTGTGGTGTTGTGCATCTCCATTGTGCCCTATGGAAAATGTCATTTACCTCAGGTGCCACGTCCACAGTTGGATCCCTTCCTTCACAAGGTCAGGCGGCGGTGTCCAAGACTTCAAAGAAGCAATTTCCAACCTGGTGGAAGTAGTATGGAGGGCATGTTAACTCCCCTGAGTCAACTTTAGACATATCTAAAACGCAGAATAAAAATAGGCCCCGTGTGAGAGTCTAACCAATGCACACAGCCAAGTTCCTGTTCAGACCAAGAAGCATAGTAACAGTTACTGCATAGTGGAACGAATCCGAAATCTCTTGCCAGCTGAAATCACTTGCCTGCTTGAATAGTATAAAAGCTTCAGCCTTACTTTCAATAAAGGTCTTCAGAGCATCACCTGCCTTGACCTGCGTAGTTGCCTGATATCTGCGCGGACTCCTACCTTCACCTCGAGGGAACCTTTGGACCCGCTGCGGCTGGATTGTGGCAGGTGGCTCCCGAACAGGGACCCTCAGGTAAGACCCCTTAAATTATTCTCGGGTAGGATAAGATCTCACCATCCTGGTGCTGCAGACCCCCTGGTAGATAGAGGCCTGGTAGCAAAGGGTGAGTAATCATGGGACATTCAGAGTGCATGGAAAGAGTATTATTTATTGATGTAACGAAGCCCATGCTCCACAAGAGATGTATAAATGTATCAAATATATAAAAATAAAAAAGGGGGAGATACTACATCCACAGTTGGATCCCTTCCTTGACAAAGTCAGGAGTGAAGGTCCAAGACTTCAAAGAAGCATTTTCCAACCTGGTGGATTTGGCATGGAGGGCATGTTTACCCCCTCGAGTCAATTTTAGACATATCTAAAACGCAGAATTAGAATAGGCACCCTGAGAGAGCCTAACCAAGGCAGACAGCCAAGTTCCTGTTCAGACCAAGAAGCAAAGTAACAGAAACTGCAAAATCCAACGAATCCGAAATCGCTTGCCAGCTGAAATCACTTGCCAGCTTGAATAGTATAAAAGCTTCAGCTGTACTTTCAGTAAAGGTCTTCAGAGCATCATCACCTGCCTTGACCTGCGTAGTTGCCTGATTTCCGCGCCAACTCCTACTTTCACCTCCAGGGGATCCTTAGACCCGCTGTGGCTGGACTGCAGCACTGAGGAAATCTTTGTTTACATCTTGACACGATGGCATTGTGCTGTGATTTCAGCAGTGTGACTGTGAACAGCCTCACTCTGTCCTGAAGGACTATGTGCCAGTTTGCTAGGTGTCCATCACACAGGACCTCAGATTGTGTGGAAGGTGCTGCTGACTCCTAGCTGAGTAGCTGGCTCTGTCTTTGCAGAACACTAGTGACAACATCATCGAGGTGCTGGTGCACGAGGCCCACTATAAGATCTACAGGATCCAGGTGCAGGTGCACCAGACTGACAACACCATCCAACAAAAGACTCAGGTGAGAGCTGGGCCAGTGCCGGTCTGAGGTGAGAGGTGGCCCATACC
>NW_026521241.1:0-6546 GCF_021234435.1 Artibeus jamaicensis | reverse complement strand
GGAAGATGGCGACGGAGTAAGATGGAGCGGATACTAGCTCCTGTACTCATGGGTGAAAATCCTGGCAGATCTATGGAAAAAACAGCACAATAAACCATCGGTTACCCAGCATTTATGAAATTAAAAGACCAGAGATTGTGACCGACGCTGAAACACCAGACGGCGGCAGAGTCAGCTACCGGAGCTGGGTCTCACGCGGCCCCTGTACTGCCGCCAGAGCAACAGGCCTGGGAGCCGGGGCCTCAGGTACGGAAGCCGGACACCCCAAGCCCCTGTGACGGTCCTGGGAGACAGAGGAGTCAGGAACCAGAGCGGGGACACCCTTGTGCCGATGCCATAGCTACTAGCCTGGGCAACGGAAGGGTCAGTTGCAGGAGCCGGGACACCAAAGGCCCCTGTGACGCCGCCATAGAGACAGGCCTAGACCCCGAGGAGCCAGCTACGGGAGCCGGGAAGCTCTCAAATCCTGTGCCGCTGCCATAGCGACGGGACTGGCTGCCGGGGAGTCAGGTACTGAAGCCGGGACACTCCAACCCCTGTGACGCAGCTGAGGAGACAGCTACGGGAGCCGGGAAGATCTCAAATCCTGTGCCGCTGCCATAGCGACGGGACTGGACGCCGGGGAGCCAGGTACGGAAGCCGGGACTCTCCAAACCCCTGTGACGCAGCTGAGGAGCCAGCTACGGGAGCCAGGAAGCTCTCAAAGCCTGGGCCGCTGCCATAGCGACGGGACTGGACGGGGAGTCAGGTACGGAAGCCTGGACTCTCCAAACCCCTGAGACAGCCCGGGGTGGCAGAGGATCCCTCTACGGGAACTGGGAGGGTCACAACCCCTGTGCTGCTGCCATAGCAAGGGGATTGGACACTGGGGGAATCAGGTACGGGAGTTGGGACTTTCTAAGCCTCTGTGCCACTGCCATAGAGACAGGACTAGACGCCGGGGAGTCAGGTACGGAAACCGGGACACTCAAGCCCCTGTGACGGCCCTGGGCGGCAGAGAGAGCCAGATACGGGAGCCAGGACATTCCCAGCCTCTGTGCCACTGCCCTAGTAACGGGCCTGGGTGCTTGAGGAGGCGGCTACTAGAGCCGGGACATTCAGCAGTGGTAGACGACCAACGCAGAGACCAGTGCGAGGACCAGCGTGAGTGTAGGTGGGAGACGAAAGAACATCAAGAAACTTCAAGGAGTCTGTACCACTGAACTTCACAAGGAACATACCACAGAAGTTTACACCATAAAACCAGTGTTTCAGAACAGATCAATTTTGGAAGCAGAGACTAACAAGAAGAGTCTCAAACAATGGGAAGACAAAGAAACAATCCCCAAATGAAAGAAAAAGCAGAAACTTCAGAAAGAATGTTAGATGAAATAGACGCTGATCAACTATCAGACAGTGAATTCAAAGCACTGGTTATTACGAAGTTCAAAGAGCTCAAAGAGCTCACAGTGAGCTACCAGAAACTACAGGGAAATTATAATGATCTCTCTGCAAACTACAGCAACATCAGAAAGGAAATGGAAACCATCAGCAAGAGACAAGAGGAAATGAAGAATACAATTTCCGAATTGAAGTACACAGTAGAAAGTTTCCAAAGTAGGATAGATGAAGCGGAGGATAGATTAGTGAGTTGGAGGACAGGGTAGAAAGCATCTCACAGAAAGAGCAAGAAAATGAAAAGAGGCTCAGAAAGAATGAAGAGGGATTAAGAGAAATGCAAGACAATATGAAACGTAATAATATACGAATAATAGGAATACCAGAAGGAGAAGAAGAAAACAAGGGATAGAAAACGTATTTGAACGAGTAATGAGAGAAAATTTTCCTAATTTGATAAGAGAAAAAGTCTCACAAATCCAGGAATCACAGAGAGTCCCAATCAAGAGGAACCCAAGGAGGCCCACCTCAAGACACATCATCATCAAAATGGCAAAATTCCAAGACAAAGAGAGAATCTTAAAGGCAGCAAGGGAGAAAAAAGAAATAACATACAAGGGAGCCCCAATAAGGTTAGCTACCGACTTCTCAATGGAAACACTTCAAGCAAGAAGAGAATGGCAAGAAATATTTCAAGTAATGAGAACCAGAGGCCTACAACCAAGGCTACTTTACCCAGCAAGGCTCTCAATCAAGATAGAAGGCCAAATAAAGAGCTTCCAAGACAAAAGAAGTCTAAAAGAATATGCCTCCACCAAACCAGCTCTACAAGAAATACTAAAAGGACTGCTTTAAGGGAAGGAAGGATAAGAGGGAGACAGAGAGGAACTACAGGTACAAAAATGGCAATGAGTAAGTACCTATCAATAATAACCTTAAACGTAAATGGATTAAATTCTCCAATCAAAAGACACAGAATAGCTCAATGGATAAGAAAGCATGACCCACACATATGCTGCCTACAAGAGACTCACCTCAGGACAAAAGACCATCACAGACTAAAAGTGAAAGGCTGGAAACAAGTTTTCCAAGCAAACGGACAAGAAAAAAAAAGCTGGGGTAGCAATTCTCATATCAGACAAAATAGACTTCAAAAAAAAGGCTGCAAAGAGAGACCCAGAAGGTCATTTCATTATACTCAAGGGAAGAATCCACCAAGAAGACATTAACATTGTAAACATATATGCACCAAACATAGGGGCACCCAAATATATCAAGAAAATCTTAGAGGACTTCAAGAAAGATATTGACAGCAACACAATCATAGTAGGGGATTTGAACACCCCACTATCAAAAATGGACAGATCTTCCAAACAAATTATCAACAAAGATATTGTGGCATTAAACAACACCCTAGATGAAATGGACTTAACTGATATATATAGAGCCCTTCATCCCAAAGAAGCTAAATACACATTCTTTTCAAATGTACATGGAACATTCTCAAAGATAGACCACATGATAGGACACAAAAAGGAGCCTCAACAAATTCAAGAAAATTGAAATCATACCAAGCATCTTCTCTGACCACAAGGCACTGAAATTAGAAACCAACCCCAAAGAAAAAAACCCAAAGCACCCAAAAACATGGAGACTGAATGGTATACTATTAAACAATGAATGGGTCAAGAATGAAATTAGGGAAGAAATCAAAACATTTCTGGAAACAAATGAAAATGATCGCACAACAACCCAAAACTTATGGGACACAGCGAAGGCAGTCCTGAGAGGGAAGTTTATAGCAATACAGGCCTACCTAAAGAAGATAGAAACATTTCAAACAAACAACCTAACCATACGCCTGCAAGAACTTGAGGAACAACAACAAAGACAGCCTAGAGCAAGCAGAAGGAAGGAAATAACCAAGATTAGAGCAGAATTAAATGACATAGAAACTAAAAGCACAATTTTAAGGATCAATGAATCCAGGAGTTGGTTCTTTGAGAAGATAAACAAAACAGACAAGCCTTTAAGTAGGCTCATCAAGAAAAGAAGAGAGAGGACACAAATAAACACAATCAGAAATGAAAAAGGAGAGATTACAACTGATACCACAGAAATAGAAGAGATTGTAAGAAATTACTATGAAGAACTGTATGCCCAGAAATTTGAAAACCTAGGGGAAATGGACACATTTCTAGAAAAATACAATCTTCCAAAACTCAGTGAAAAAAGAAGCAGAAAATCTAAATTCACCAATAACAGCAAAAGAAATTGAAGCAGTAATCAAAAAACTCCCATCACACAAAAGCCCTGGACCAGATGGTTTCACAGGAGAATTCTACAAAGCATTTAAGGAAGAGCTAACCCCCATTCTTCACAGACTATTCCAAAAAATCCAAAAGGATGGAAAACTCCCTAACTCCTTTTACGAAGCCAGCATCATCCTAATTCCAAAACCAGATAGAGATACAACAAAGAAAGAAAACTTCAGGCCAATATCGCTGATGAACATAGATGCTAAAATCCTCAACAAAATATTAGCAAATCGCATCCAACAATATATCCAAAAGATTATACACCATGACCAAGTGGGATTCATCCCAGGGATGCAAGGATGGTTCAATATTCGCAAATCAGTAAATGTAATACATCATATAAACAAAAGCAAAGACAAAAATCACATGATCATATCAATAGATGCAGAAAAAGCTTTCGATAAGGTACAACACCCATTTATGATAAAAACACTCAGCAAAGTGGGAATACAAGGAGCATTTCTCAAAATAATAAAGGCCATATATGAGAGACCTACAGCCAATATCATACTCAACGGGAAAAAACTAAAAGCTTTTCCACTAAGATCAGGAACAAGACAAGGTTGTCCACTTTCACCACTTCTATTTAATATAGTATTGGAAGTTTTAGCCACAGCGATCAGGCAAGAAAAGGAAATAAAAGGCATCCAAATAGGAAAGGAGGAAACAAAAACTGTCACTGTTTGCAGATGACATGATAGTGTACATGGAAAATCCTATAGACTCTACCCAAAACTCCTCAAACTAATTGATGAGTTTGGCAAAACAGCTAGTTATAAAGTCAATATCCAGAAATCAAAGGCATTTTTGTATACCAACAGTGAATCAGCAGAAGCAGAAATAAAGAGAAAAATCCCATTTGATATAGCAAAAAGAAAAATAAAATATCTGGGAATAAACCTAACCAAGGAGGTAAAAAACCTGTATGCAGAAAACTACACAGCCCTGAAGAACGAAATCAAGGAAGACACAAACAAATGGAAACATAACCTTGTTCATGGATTGGAAGAATTAACATTATCAAAATGTCCATACTACCCAAAGCAATATACAGATTCAATGCAATACCTATTAAAGTACCAATGGCATATTTCACAGACATAGAACAAACACTTCGAAAATTTATATGGAACCATAAACGAGCTCGAATAGCAGCTGCTCTTTTGAGAAAGAAGAACAAAGTAGGGGGGATCACAATACCTGATATCAAACTGTATTACAAGGCCACTGTAATCAAAACAGCCTGGTACTGGCATAAAAACAGGCACATAGACCAATGGAACAGAACAGAGAGCCCAGAAATCAACCCAACTCTCTACAGTCAATTAATATTCGACAAAGGGGGCAGTAACATAAAATGGAGTAAAGATAGCCTCTTCAACAAATGGTGTTGGGAGAACTGGACAGCTACATGCAAAAAAATGAAACTTGAGCACAGACTTACACCATACACCAAAATAAATTCAAGGTGGATAAAAGACTTAAATGTAAGTCATAACACCATTAAAGTCCTAGAGGAGAACATTGGCAAGAAAATCTCAGATATTTCACGCAGCAACTTCTTTACTGATTTGTCCCCTAGAGCAAGGAATGTAAAGGAAAGAATAAACAAATGGGATCTCATCAAAATAAAAAGCTTCTGCATGGCTAAAGAAAACAGTATTAAATTAGCAAGACAACCAACTGTATGGGAAAACATATTTGCCAATGATACCTCAGACAAAAGTTTAATCTCTAAAATATACAAAGAACTTACAAGACTCCACTCTAAGAAGACACCCAACCCAATTAGAAAATGGGAAAAGGACTTGAACAAACACTTCTCCAAGGAGGACATACAGAACATTCAGAGGCACATGAAGAGATGCTCAATATCATTAGCTATCAGAGAGATGCAAATTAAAACCACAATGAGATACCACTTTACACCAGTCAGGATGGCTATCATAAACAAAGCAACAAACAACAAATGTTGGAGGGGTTGTGGGGAAACGGGGTCCCTTAGTTCACTGTTGGTGTGGAGTGCAGACTGGTACAACCATTATGGAAAACAGTATGGATTTTTCTCAGAAAAATAAAAAATCGACCTGCCTTTTGACCCAGCAATTCCACTGCTAGGATTATATCCTAAGAATCCTAAAACATCAATATCAAAGAACCTATGCACCACAATGTTCATAGCAGCACAATTTACAATAGCCAAGAGTTGGAAGCAACCTAGGTGCCCATCAGTAAATGAATGGATCCAAAAATTGTGGTACATATACACAATGGAATTCTATGCAGCAGAGAGAAAGAAGGAGCTACTACCCTTTGCAACAACATGGATGGAACTGGAAAGCATTATGCTGAGTGAAATAGGCCAGGTGCTGAAAGACAAATACCATATGATCTCACCTTTAACAGGAAGCTAAACAACAAAACAAACAAGTAAGCAGAAAAAAAAAAACCCAAAAAACAAAGACACTGAAATAGAGAACAAGGGGATAGTGACCAGAGGGGAGAAGGAAGGGAAGTTAAGGGGAAAAAGGGGGAGGGATTTGGAGGAACAAATAGGAAGGACACAGGGACGAGAACTAAGGGGGGGAGGAAATGGGAGGGGGTGGGGAGCAAGGGGCAGGGGAGGCTGGGATGGGAAAAATAGACAAAAAACTGTACTTGAAAAATAACTAAATAAAATTAAAAAAAAAAAAGAACATCTTGAAAATTCAAAAAAAAAAAAAATTGCTTAGAGATGTTCATAATAGTTCTGCCATAAGCTTAATAAATGATGTCATTTTTATTTCAAATCATCTTCCATTATGACTTATAAAATATACACCTTTGATTTTCTAAAAAAAAAAATAAAAAA
>NW_026521240.1:0-7327 GCF_021234435.1 Artibeus jamaicensis | reverse complement strand
TTTTTAATATTAAATTTTATTTAGTTATTTTTCAAGTACATTTTTTTATCTATTTCTCCCATCCCACCCACGCCCACGCCCAGTCTCCCTCTCCCTCCCATTCCCCCCCAGTCCTCATCTCTGTGTCTTTCATACTTGTTCCTCAAAATCCCTCCCCCTTTTTCCCCTTAAGTTCCCTTCCCTCTCCCCTCTGGTCGCTGCCCACTTGTTCTCTATTTCCAGCGTCTTTGTTTTTATTATGTTTGCTTGTTTGTTTTATTCTTTAGCTTCCTGTCAAAGGTGAGATCATATGGTATTTGTCCTTCAATGCCTGGCCTATTTCACTCAGCATAATGCTTTCCAGTTCCATCCATGTCGTTGCAAAAGGTAGTAGCTCCTTCTTTCTCTCTGCTGCATAGAATTCCATGGTGTATATGTACCACAATTTTTGGATCCATTCATTTACTGATGGGCACCTAGGTTGCTTCCAACTCTTGGCTATTGTAAATTGTGCTGCTATGAACATTGTGGTGCATAGGTTCTTTGAAATTGATGTTTTAGGATTCTTGGGGTATAATCCTAGCAGTGGAATTGCTGGGTCAAAAGGCAGGTCAATTTTTATTTTTCTGAGAAAATTCCATACTGTTTTCCACAGTGGTTGTACCAGTCTGCAATCCAACCAACAGTGAACTAAGGTCCCCTTTTCCCCACACCCTCTCCAACATTTGTTGTTTGTTGCTTTGTCTATTATAGCCATCCTGACTGGTGTAAAGTGGTATCTCATTGTGGTTTTAATTTGCATCTCTCTGATAGCTAACGATATTGAGCATCTCTTCATGTGTCTCTGAATGTTCTGTATGTCCTCTTTAGAGAAGTGTCTGTTCAAGTCCTTTTCCCATTTTTTAATTGGGTTCGATGTCTTCCTAGAGTGGAGTCGTGTAAGTTCTTTGTATATTTTGGAGATTAAACCTTTGTCTGAAGTATCATTGGCAAATATGTTTTCCCATACAGTTGGTTGTCTTTTTAATTTAAAACTGTGTTCTTTAGCCATGCAGAAGCTTTTAATTTTGATGAGATCCCATTTGTTTATTCTTTCCTTTATATTCCTTGCTCTAGGGGACATATCCGTAAAAAGGTTGCTGCGTGGAATATCTGAGATTTTCTTGCCAATGTTCTCCTCTAGGACTTTAATGGTGTCATGGCTTATATTTAAGTCTTTTATCCACCTTGAATTTATTTTGGTGTATGGTGTAAGTTGGTGCTCAAGTTTCATTTTTTTGCACGTAGCTGTCCAGTTCTCCCAACACCATTTGCTGAAGAGGCTATCCTTACTCCATTTTATGATACTGCCCCCTTTGTCGAATATTAATTGATTGTAGAGGGTTGGGTTGATTTCTGGGCTCCCTGTTCTGTTCCATTGGTCTATGTGCCTGTTTTTGTGCCAGTACCAGGCTGTTTTGATTACAGTGGCTTTGTAATACAGTTTGATATCAGGTATTGTGATCCCTCCTACTTTGTTCTTCTTTCTCAAAAGAGCAGCTGCTATTCGGGCTCGTTTATGATTCCATATAAATTTTTGAAGTGTTTGTTCTATGTCTGTGAAATACGCCATTGGTACTTTAATAGGTATTGCATTGAATCTGTATATTGCTTTGGGGAGTATGGACATTTTGATGATGTTAATTCTTCCAATCCATGAACACGGTATATGTTTCCATTTGTTTGTGTGTTCCCTGATTTCTTTCTTCAGTGCTATGTAGTTTTCTGCATACAGGTCTTTTACCTCTTTGGTTAGGTTTATTCCCAGATATTTTATTTTTGTTTTTGCTATATCAAATGGTATTTTTTCTTGATTTCTGCTTCTGCTGATTCATTGTTTGTATACAAAAATGCCTTTGATTTCTGGATATTGACTTTGTATCCTGCTGTTTTGCCAAATTCATTAATTAGTTTGAGCAGTTTTTGGGTAGAGTCTATAGGATTTTCCATGTACACTATCATGTCATCTGCAAACAGTGACAGTTTTGTTTCCTACTTTCCTATTTGGATGCCTTTCATTTCCTTTTCCTGCCTGATCGCTGTGGCCAAAACTTCTAATACTATATTGAATAGAAGTGGTGAAAGTGGACATCCTTGTCTTGTTCCTGATCTTAGTGGAAAAGCTTTTAGTTTTTGTCCATTGAGTATGATATTGGCTGTAGGTCTCTCATAAATATCCTTTATTATATGGAGGAATGCTCCCTCTATTCCCATTTTGCTGAGTGTTTTTATCATAAATGGGTGGTGTACCTTATGGAAAGCTTTTTCTGCGTCTATTGATATGATCATGTGGTTTTTGTCTTTGCTTTTGTTTATGTGATGAATTACATTTACTGTTTTGCGAATGTTGAACCATCCTTGCATCCCTGGGATGAATCCCACTTGGTCATGGTGTATAATCTTTTGGATATATTGTTGGATGCGATTTGCTAATATTTTGTTGAGGATTTTAGTGTCTATATTCATCAGTGATATTGGCCTGAAGTTTTCTTTCTTTGTTGTATCTGTATCTGGTTTTGGAATTAGGATGATGCTGACTTCATAAAAGGAGTTTGGGAGTTTTCCATCTTTCTGGATTTTTTGGAATAGTCTGTGAAGAATGGGGGTTAGCTCTTCCTTAAATGCTTTGTAGAATTCTCCTGTGAAACCATCTGGTCCAGGGCTTTTGTGTGATGGGAGTTTTTTGATTACTGCTTCAATTTCTTTTGCTGTTATTGGTCTATTCAGGTGTTCTACTTCTTTTTCATTGAGTTTTGGGAGATTATATTTTTCTAGAAATGTGTCCATTTCCCCCTAGGTTCTCAAATTTCTTGGCATACAGTTCTTCATAGTAATTTCTTACAATCCTCTCTATTTCTGTGGTATCAGTTGTAATCTCTCCTCTTTCATTTCTGATTGTGTTTATTTGTGTCCGTTCCCTTCTTTTCTTGATGAGCCTACTTAAAGGCTTGTCTATTTTGTTTATTTTTTCAAAGAACCAACTCCTGGATTCATTGATCTTTAGAATTGTACTTTTAGTCTCTCTGTCATTTAGTTCTGCTCTGATCTTAGTTATTTCCTTCCTTCTACTTGCTTTGGGCTGTTTTTGTTGTTGTTCCTCGAGTTCTTGCAGGCGTAGAGTAAGGTCATTTGTTTGAAATGTTTCTGTTTTCTTTAGGTAGGCCTGTATTGCTATAAACTTCCCTCTCAGGACTGCCTTGGCTGTATCCCATAAGTTTTGGGTTGTTGTGAGATCATTTTCATTTGTTTCCAGAAACTTTTTGATTTCTTCCCTAATTTCATTCTTGACCCATTCATTGTTTAATAGCATACCGTTCAGTCTCCATGATTTTGGGTGTTTTGGGTTTTTTCCTTTGGGGTTGGTTTCCAGTTTCAGTCCCTTATGGTCAGAGAAAATGCTTGGTATGATTTCAATTTTCTTGAATTTGTTGAGGCTTGTTTTGTGCCCTATCATGTGGTCTATCTTTGAGAATGTTCCATGTGCATTTGAAAAGAATGTGTATTTAGCTTCTTTGGGGTGAAGAGCTCTGTATATATCAGTTAGGTCCATTTCATCAAGGGTGTTGTTTAATGCCGCAATGTCTTTGTTGATATTTTGTTTGGAAGATCTGTCCATTTTTGATAGTGGGTTGTTCAAATCCCCCACTATAATTGTGTTGCTGTCTATATCTTTCTTGAATTCCTCTAAGATTTTCCTTATATATTTTGGTGCTCCTATGTTGGGCGCATATATATTTATGATGTTAATGTCTTCTTGGTGGATTCTTCCCTTGAGTATTATGAAGTGACCTTCTGGGTCACTCTTTTATGGCTCTTTTTTGAAGTCTATTTTGTCTGATATGAGAATTGCTACCCCAGCTTTTTTTTCTTGTCCATTTGCTTGGAAAACTTATTTCCATCCTTTCACTTTTAGTCTGTGATGGTCTTTTGTCCTGAGGTGGGTCTCTTGTAGGCAGCATATGTGTGGGTCATACTTTCTTATCCATGATGCTATTCTGTGTCTTTTGATTGGAGAATTTAATCCATTTACGTTTAATGTTATTATTGATAGGTACTTATTCATTGCCATTTTTGTACCTGTGTTCCTCTCTGTCTGTCTCTTTTCCTTCCTTCCCTTAAAGCAGTCCTTGTAGTATTTCTTGTAGAGCTGGTTTGGTGGAGGATATTCTTTTAGACTTCTTTTGTCTTGGAAGCTCTTTATTTGGCCATCTATCTTAATTGAGAGCCTTGCTGGGTAAAGTAGCCTTGGTTGTAGGCCTCTGGTTCTCATTACTTGAAATATTTCTTGCCATTCTCTTCTTGCTTGGAGTGTTTCCATTCAGAAGTCGGTAGCTAACCTTATTGGGACGCCCTTGTATGTTATTTCTTTTTTCTCCCTTGCTGCCTTTAAGATTCTCTCTTTGTCTTGGAAGTTTGCCATTTTAATGATGATGTGTCTTGAGGTGGGCCTCTTTGGGTTCCTCTTGAATGGGACTCTGTGTGATTCCTGGATTTGTGTGACTTTTTCTTTTGTCAAATTAGGGAAATTTTCTCTCATTACTCTTTCAAATATGTTTTCTATCCCTTGTTCTTCTTCTTCTCCTTCTGGTATTCCTATTATTCGGATATTATTACGTTTCCTATTGTCTTGCATTTCTCTTAATCTCTCTTCATTCTTTCTGAGCCTCTTTTCCCTTTCCTGTTCTTTCTGTGAGATGCTTTCTACTTTGTCCTCCAATTCACTAATCCGATCTTCTCTTTCATCCACCCTATTTTTAATGCTTTCCACTGTGCTTTTTAATTCTGAAATTGTATTCTTCATTTCCTCTTGGCCCCTTGCTAATAATTTCCATTTCCTTTTTCATGTTGATATAGTTCACAGTGAGATCATTGTAACTTCCCTGTAGTTTCTGGTAGCTGATTGTGAGCTCTTTGAACTTCCTGATCACCAGTGCTTTGAATTCAGTATCTGATAGTTGACTTGCCTCTGTTTCATCTAACATTCTTTCTGAGGATTCCTCCTTTCCTTTCATTTGGGGATTGCTTCTTTGTGTTTCCATTGTTTGTGAGACTCTTCTTGTTAGCCTCAGCTTCTTAGATTAATCTGGTTTGACACCCTGGGTTTATGGTATGAACTTTTGTGGTGGAATGCCTGTGAATTTCAATGGTGCAGCCTCTTTTGGTTATCCTGTTGTTCTCTGCTGCCACCTACTCAAATACGCAGCGACTTGTGGTTTCTCTCCTACAACAATGTGTAATTTGTCTCTCTGGCTCTACTATTGGGAGGCCTCTTCTATGGGTCCAGCTCTGGTCTTTTTATATTTTCAAGTTGATTGTGACTCTTGTGGGTAAAAGAAAGAAATGATAAGGAAAGAAATAAAAGGAAGAAAGAAAACAATGGTAGGGGAATGGAAGAAAGAGCAATAAGTTTAGAAAGAAAAGAAAAAGAAATAAAACAGAAAATCCGGGAAAAGAGGACAAAAGTATGGAAAGATGAAACAGTAATAAAGTTTAAAAGAAATAACAGATTACTTTAAAAAAAGCAAAAAGATAAAGAAAAGGAATGGAGAAGGAAGAAAGGTAAATAAAAAAAAAGAAAGAATAAAAATAAAATAAAGTAAAAAAAACAAAAAAACAAAAAATGCACAAAAATAATCTCTCAAAAACAACCTCAGAAAAAGGAATGTCACTTGTTGGCTTCAAACTAGCTGAACCGGTTTTTCTGGTTGCAGTTGGCTGAGGGCCCATTGTTGTGATTTTTTCAGCCAGCCCCTTTCAGGATCCAGACACTTGGCGCCTCTCCCCCAGCTCCCTACAATGGGGAACTGGGACTTTCTCGCAGCGCTCCCCTCCCAGGGGTTACTGCCATAGTCTGGTTTGCTGTGTTTGCAGGCACCTGCACTGGCCTAGTTGCCTGGTTCCCTCGGGATTGAGCACAGGCCTGCCCCCGTTCATTTGGGAGGCCCCAGGACCCTCTGCCCAGTCCTGGGCTCGCTGCCAAGCTGGGTGTGAAGCAGACCAGGCTGCCGTGTCTACTGGATTCAGAGCCCCAGGCTGCACCTCTGAGTTCTCCTGGGCTGGCAACCACAGAGTCTTTGGTTGGGGCCCTTTGTCCCTCCCGCACCCTCTCTGTAAACTCTATCAAACAGGTCTCTCCTGGCCCCCCACCTTGCTTGGCCAGAAAGGGAGGGGGTTGAGGGTCTCAGCTCTTTTCCCAGGACCCCTCAGCGTCCTGGGCTTCCAGATAGTCTGAGGGGGGGAGACTGGAAGCCGGGAGCCGATCTGAGGACTGGGCGCAGACCTAGAAACTCTGTGTGCTCGTCATGGCACGCTGCATGGTGTGTATCCCTTCTGCTCCTGTGTTTGTCTGGGTCCCCTGGCCAACCTCTGGCAAAAACAAAACAAAACAAAACAAAAAAACCCTAGGGATGTAGCAGCACCACGCCGGGTGCTGGACCCAGAACTGTGTGCAGGCTGAAATCTCCTCTGCTCCCCTCTGGTTGGGTCTCTTGGCCGGTCTGGGCCCAAAAATCCTAGGGAGGGAGGTTTCTGGGCACTGAACGTTGGCCTAGGCGTCCTCAGGCACTTACCCAGACACACTGCGTGTGGAGCGACTAGTTCCCCAACTTGCGCGCAGACTGAAGTTTTCTTCCACACTTCTTTGCCTGGGCCACTGGGCCTGCCTGGCAGAAAAATTCCAGGGAGGGAGCCGTCTGGGTGCTGAACGCTGTCCCAGGCGCCTTTAGGCACTCTCCCAGACACAGTTCCCACCAGGCGCAGAACCTCCGAGCTATGCACAGACTGAAATCACCTCTGCTCCCCCTCTGGTTGGGCCACTTGGCAGGTCCCCGGCCCAAAAATCCTAGGGAGGGAGCTTTCCGGGCGCTGAATGTTGGCCTAGGTGCCCTTAGGCACCCGCCCGAGACACACTGCGTGTGGAGGGACTAGTTCCCCAAATTGCGCGCAGGCTGAAATTTCTTCCACAACTCTTTGCCTGGGCCACTCGGCCTGCCCGGCAGAAAAAATCCCAGGGGAGGGAGCCGTCTGGGCACTGAAGGCTGTCCCAGGAGCCTTTGGGCTCTCGCCACAGGGCACTGGTTCCCCTACCCTGCACGGGCTGTTTCTCCCTGCTCTGTCCCAGAGACTACTGTACCGCTGCTGTCTCCCTACCGTCTGGTTCCTCCGTGACCGATGAGGGTTCTGGTCTCTTATTTTTATATATGCTTGGCAACTGCTGGCTTGCTGGCCTCACCTCCTCCCGATCGGATAGGTTTCTGTCTCTTTTGTACTAGGAACTGGTATCTACTCCATCCTAGTCCAACGCCATCTT
>NW_026521239.1:0-554 GCF_021234435.1 Artibeus jamaicensis | reverse complement strand
GTTCATAGCAGCACAATTTACAATAGCCAAGAGTTGGAAGCAACCTAGGTGCCCATCAGTAAATGAATGGATCCAAAAATTGTGGTACATATACACAAGGGAATTCTATGCTGCAGAGAGAAAGAAGGAGCTACTACCCTTTGCAACAACATGGATGGAACTGGAAAGCATTATGCTGAGTGAAATAGGCCAGGTGCTGAAAGACAAATACCATATGATCTCACCTTTAACAGGAAGCTAAACAACAAAACAAACAAACAAGCAAGCAGAAAAACAAAACAAAAAACAAAGACACTGAAAGTGAGAACAAGGGATAGTGACCAGAGGGGATAAGGAAGGGAAGTTAAGGGGAAAATGGGGGAGGGATTTGGAGGAACAAATAGGAAGGACACAGGGACAAGAACTAAGGTGGGTGGAAATGGGAGGGAAGTGGGGAGCAAGGGGCGGGGGAGGCTGGGATGGGAAAAATAGACAAAAAACTGTACTTGAAAAATAACTAAATAAAATTTAAAAAAAGAAGAAAAAGTAAAATATGAGTGTGACTTAATGGCATT
>NW_026521238.1:0-745 GCF_021234435.1 Artibeus jamaicensis | reverse complement strand
AAAATGTGAAATAAATGAATAACCAACAGTGGAAAGAAATTGACATTATCAAAATAATGATCAAGATTGAGGTAGCATGCTGTTTGTACTAGAAGGTTCTATATGCAATTCTAACTTTAATTTCCATTTTCCTCCTTTTCCTGTTGTTCTCCAAAGTCTGCAGCAGTTCAAAGGTTCTTGTTGGAACTCATTTCTCAGTTTAATGAACACATTCAAGGGAGGGTACCCACAGGGGAGAACGGGAAGTTCTCCTTCTTTGGTCCCACATGTAGGCATACAACCCATCTCCGGGTATAATTGACAGAAGCCAAACCTTCAATTAACTGAAGTAAAAACCTCATTCTGAAATGGAGTTACTCATATGTACCAAACATCTGTGAAACATCTTAGAGTTTATGTCCCAATCCATTAAGCGCACTGGGGACTGAGGTATGACAAGTGCATGTGTGAACACACGCTCCTGGGAAGCTTCTTTACTTTGTTAAATTCATGGTGGGAAGGATGCATCAGGCACCAATAGAGGCTCTGAGGAACGTAAATGGCCCACCTTTGTTGGGAATGGAACCCTGAATCAGAATCATCACCTACCTGGTGATCATTCTACTGTTGATGTGTCAGAGTTGTGTAGACCACTGAAAGAAGTTATTAATCTTGTCAATTTTGGATGCCTTCACTTTTTTAAACACATTATATTGATAATCTTTAACAGAGAAGCATACCCAGAAGCATTTTCTTATATTTCATT
>NW_026521237.1:0-1734 GCF_021234435.1 Artibeus jamaicensis | reverse complement strand
TTAAGCCCCACTCATATTTTTCATTCTATCAATAAACATCATGGGAAAATTGCATTTTTCTGCTCTTGCCTTTCCTGATGATCTTTTATGCCTTATTAAGAAAGAAAATGTAAGAGAAATCCAGTGAACTTTATCTAGACAGCACTATTTCTAGGATCACATGCTATGTGACAAAACTGAAAGTAGAATGCTTCCTTTCCTGGGAGACATACAGCTGTTCCATGACACTCATTCATGACAGATGGAAAATTAGACTTTGAAGGAAATGTAAAGTAATCATGTCAAGAAAGCAAGCGGATGCAGACAAAAATTATAAAGAACCATTGTATTTCTTCCACAATGGGTAATTATTGTGACCAGGACTGATTTGTCTCAAGCTCCCCATTTTAAAAAATCCTCCACCATCCATTTTCTACTGCCTATGATATTTGCTGCATATCTAGCAGGTAATTCATACCATCATAAGTTTTTTTTTCCTTAATGGAGAATCTTGGCACATTTTATTAGGGGCAGCATTTTGATATATTCTAAGAGCATAGAAATGATCTCTAGCAAAGGATTTCTGAGAGTTTTTGAATAGTGAGTCAAAGATGTAAAACAAACAAACAAAGAAACAAACAAACAACAAAAATACTCCCTGGCTGAGGCAGTGGATTGAGTTTGGGCCTGTGAAACACAGGGTCGCTGGTTTGATTCCCAGTCAGTTCACATGGCTGGTTTGTGAGCCAGGTCCCAGTAGGGGGCAGGCAAGAGGCAATCACAGGCAGATGTTTCTCTCCCTCTTTCTCTCTCTCTTCTCCTCTCTCTCTCAATAAATAAATTCATTAAATTAAACAATAACAAAAGAAATAAAAATAGAAATAGAGCATATGAGAATGTCCTGATCATGTGTCTGCCACAACTGGCATCATTTCACATTCGTGTCCTGGTCACTGTGGCTTAGCTGGCTGGAGCATGCATGGGATCTGAGAAGTTGCAGGTTGGATTCCAGGTCAGGATACACACTTACCTTGTGGGTCCCAACATGTCATCCTCAGTCCAAGCACATACAAGAGGCTACCAATCAATCTTTCCCTCTCACATCAATGTTTCTCTCCCTTCTTTTCTCTCTGTGAAAGCATTGAAAATTGAGCATTAAAGAAAAGGAAAGGAAATCTGTACATTGGCAGAGAAAGTGAATGTGGTTTAAGATCTTTTTGGTGACAGATGCTTTACGATACTTTGTCAAAAGAACATATTAAAATAGAGCTGGCCCTTGTATATGCTCGTATCTGCTTTTCCACCTTATGTCTGTTGCACTCCAAGAAGTTATGTGTCCTCAGTATAATAGTTGGTAAGTCCATGATCATGCATAAATATGTATGTAGACTCAAAAAACACACAAAGGTTTGTTCAACTGTATAATCTTCCAAAACTTCTAAGGTACTTCTTATTGGCGAAAAGAAAAATGGAAAATCACTACTTAGGTCCAAGGTAATGGCACCAACATTGCAAGTGTGCACAAAACACATTTCAGGCTCACCAATGCGATCATTATGAGTAACCTATTAAGGTGTGTTGGCACAGAAGGGCCCTTTTTGTGGTATTAAATTTGATCAGTTTCTGCACATGTCTCATCTACTTGGAAGGTTTTAGAGACAAGGAAGGTGAGGTGACCTTTAGTGTTATTCTAGTTCATTGCCATTAACCCCTTGCTACTGAGGTTAAGTTGCTATACATGGCCCATAGTCAAGA
>NW_026521236.1:0-1657 GCF_021234435.1 Artibeus jamaicensis | reverse complement strand
TCTTTTATTTTAATGATTAACTATTTATTTATTTATTTATTTATTAAATTTTATTTAGTTACTTTTCAAGTACATTTTTTAAATCTATTTCTCCCATCCCACCCCAGTCCCCCGCCCGGTCTCCCCCCTCCCTCCCATTCCCCCCCCCCAGTCCTCATCTCTGTGTCTTTCATACTTGTTCCTGAAAATCCCTCCCCCTTTTTCCCCTTAAGTTCCCTTCCCTGTCCCTTCCGGTCGCTGCCCACTTGTTCTCTATTTCAGCGTCTTTGTTTTTATTCTGTTTGCTTGTTTGTTTTATTCTTTAGCTTCCTGTCAAAGGTGAGATCATATGGTATTTGTCCTTCAATGCCTGGCCTATTTCACTCAGCATAATGCTTTCCAGTTCCATCCATGTCGTTGCAAAAGATAGTAGCTCCTTCTTTCTCTGTGCTGCATAGAATTCCATTGTGTATATGTACCACAATTTTTGAATCCTTTCATTTACTGATGGGCACCTAGGTTGCTTCCAACTCTTGGCTATTGTAAATTGTGCTGCTATGAACATTGTGGTGCATAGGTTCTTTGAAATTGATGTTTTAGGATTCTTGGGGTATAATCCTAGCAGTGGAATTGCTGGGTCAAAAGGCAGGTCAATTTTTATTTTTCTGAGGAAATTCCATACTGTTTTCCATAATGGTTGTACCAGTCTACAATCCCACCAACAGTGAACTAAGGTCCCCTTTTCCCCACAACCTCTCCAACATTTGTTGTTTGTCGCTTTGTTTATGACAGCCATCCTGACTGGTGTAAAGTGGTATCTCATTGTGGTTTTAATTTGCATCTCTCTGATAGCTAACGATATTGAGCATCTCTTCATGTGTCTCTGAATATTTTGTATGTCCTCCTTGGAGAATTGTTTGTTTAAGTCCTTTTCCCATTTTTTAATTGGGTTGGGTGTCTTCTTAGAGTGGAGTCGTGTAAGTTCTTTGTATATTTTGGAGATTAAACCTTTGTCTGAGGTATCATTGGCAAATATGTTTTCCCATACAGTTGGTTGTCTTTTTAATTTAATACTGTTTTCTTTAGCCATGCAGAAGCTTTTTATTTTGATGAGATCCCATTTGTTTATTCTTTCCATTCCTTGTTCTAGGGGACATATCAGTAAAGAAGTTGCTGCATGAAATATCTGAGATTTTCTATATCAACATGAAAAAGGAAATGGAAATTATTAGCAAGGGCCAAGAGGAAATGAAGAATACAATTTCTGAATTAAAAAACACAGTGGAAAGCATTAAAAATAGGGTGGATGAAGCAGAAGATCTGATTAGTGAATTGGAGGACAAAGTAGAAAGCATCTCACAGAAAGAACAGGAAAGGGAAAAGAGGCTCAGAAAGAATGAAGAGAGATTAAGAGAAATGCAAGACAATATGAAACGTAATAATATCCGAATAATAGGAGTACCAGAAGGAGAAGAAGAAGAACAAGGGATAGAAAACATATTTGAAAGGGTAATGAGAGAAAATTTCCCTAATTTGACAAAAGAAAAAGTCACACAAATCCAGGAATCACACAGAGTCCCATTCAAGAGGAACCCAAAGAGGCCCACTTCAAGACACATCATCATTAAAATGGCAAAATTCCAAGACAAAGAGAGAATCTTAAAGGCAGCAAGGGAGA
>NW_026521235.1:0-541 GCF_021234435.1 Artibeus jamaicensis | reverse complement strand
AAAAAGAAATAACAAACAAGGGCGTCCCAATAAGGTTAGCCACTGACTTCTCAATGAAAACACTCCAAGCAAGAAGAGATTGGCAAGAAATATCCCAAGTAATGAGAAACAGAGGCCTACAACCAAGGCTACTTTACCCAGCAGGGATCTCAATCAAGATAGAAGGCCAAATAAAGAGCTTCCAAGACAAAAAAAGTCTAAAAGAATTTGCTGCCACCAAGTCAGCTGTACCAGAAATACTAAAAGGTCTGCTTTATGGAAAGGAAGGAAAAGAGACAGACAGAGAGGAACACAGGTACAAAAATGGCAATGAATAAGTACCTATCAATAATAACCTTAAATGTAAATGGATTAAATGCTCCAATCAAAAGACACAGAATAGCGTCATGGATAAGAAACTATGACCCACATATATGCTGCCTACAAGAGACCCACCTCAGGACAAAAGACCATCACAGACTAAAAGTGAAAGGCTGGAAACAAATTTTCAAATTATCTTATTAGGTAAGGTAGGGTTTTGGTGGATTCTTTTTTGATAGTT
>NW_026521234.1:0-1558 GCF_021234435.1 Artibeus jamaicensis | reverse complement strand
TTATTAGGTAAGGTAGGGTTTTGGTGGATTCTTTTTTGATAGTTTTCCTTTTGGAAAAATGTGTATGTTATTTATTTGTTTGTTTATTTTAATTACTTTATTGTTATTCAATTCAGTTATCTACATTTTCTCTACCCCAGAAAAATACACCTCCTTCTCTAGCTTCCACTCACCCCTTTGGCTTTGTCATTGTCCTTTTTAGTAGTTCCTGAAAATCTATTCCTCCTCAAATGTCCCTCCCCCCTCTCTCTGCCTATTGTTAGATTGTCCTTAATTCAGAGTGTCTGGTTATATTTTGTTTTCTTTTTGCTGTTGTTGTTGCTGTTGTTGTTTATCATGTTCCAGTTAAAGGTTAGATCATATGGTATGTGTCCCACACTGCCAGGCTTACTTTCCTTAGCATAATGCTCTCCAGTCCCATCCATGATGAGGTAAATGGTAGGAGCTCAATCTTTCTCTCTGCCGCATATTATTCCATTGTTAAATGTACCATTGTGCTTTGATCCACTGATCTAGTGATGGGCACTCAGGTTGCTTCTAGCACTGGGCTATTGTAAGTTGTGCAGCTATAAACATTAAGGGCATAGGTTCTTAGGATTGGTGTTTTAGAGTTCTTAGGGTATAATCCCCAAGAGTGCAATCTCCGGGTCAATAAGTAGTTCCATTTATAGTTGTCTGGGAAAATTTCATATCGTTTTCTAGAGTAGGTGCACCCATCTGCATTCTCACCAACAGCACACTAGGGTTCTTGTTTCTCCACATCCTCTCCAACGCATGCTTGTTGATTTGCCTATGATGGCCACCCTGACCGGTAAGAAATCATATCTCATTGTGGTTTAAATTTGCATCTCTAGGATGGCTAGTGATGCTGAGTATTTTTTCATGTGTCTCTGGGCCCTCTGTATGTCTCGTTTGGAGAAGTGTCTTTACCACCCCCCTTTTTTTAAAAATTTTCCTGGAGTGGATCATGTGAGTTCTTTACACATCTTGCAGATCAAACACTTGTCCAAGTTATCATTGGCAAATAAGTTTCTCTACGTATTTGGTTCTCTTTTCATTTTTATTCACTTCTTTTTATTTAAATATCAATGTATTGTTGCTTCTTGTATGTCCCCCGCTGAAAACTGGCTTCTGCTTGAAACTGGCCTACAACCCAAGCTTGTGCCCTGACTGGGAATTGAACCACAGCCTTTTGGTTTACAGTCCCACGCTCAATCCACTGAACTACACCAGCCAGGGCTGGTTCTCTTTTCACTTAAATACTGTTTTCTTTAGCCATTCAGAATCTTTTTAATTCATGAGATTCCATTTGTTTAAACTCTACTTTAAGTCCCTTGTTTGAGGGAACATATAGTAAAGATGTTGCTGCATGGAATGTCTGAGGCTTTCCTGCTAATATTTTTATTGAGGACTTTTATGCTGTCGTAAAAGTTATATTCTTATAACTGAAATATAGTGTTATATTTCAGGCTTTCATGCACTTTGAATTCATTTTTCTCTAGGGTGCAAGTTGGTGAAACAGTTTCAGTTTTTGCCACCTAGCTTTCCAGATATGCCA
>NW_026521233.1:0-2831 GCF_021234435.1 Artibeus jamaicensis | reverse complement strand
CAAACAACAGAAATGATGAAAGGGATTAGAAACAAATTCTCTGAGGGAAACTAAGATGATTGTTGGTTGTCATTCTGGGAAAGAGAAGGCTACCAGGAATGAGTGGCCTTATTGCCAACGGTCCTATATGTGTTGAGTTGGTAATTTTTACCATGAGATGGTAAAGTAGTAATGGATTTAAAAGTTCTTTATTCAGCGTCTTTGGGTACAGGAGTAAATAGAATATACTAGATTAGTGGAAAACAAAGATGATTTATAGATGCTATTTATGTTTTCAAAACCCTCACTTGCTCTTAAGTACAGTTCTTCTTAGAAGCAGGGAAGAGGCTTCTGGCTAGTGTAGCTTAGTGGATTGAGCTCTGGCTGCAAACCAAAGGGTGGCCAGTTCAGTTCCCAGCTATGTCACATGCTAGGTTGTGGGCTAGGTCACCAGTAGGTGGTGCATGAGAAAAAAGGCACATGGATATTCTCTATCTTTCTCCCTTTATTCCCCAATCTCTGAACATTAATAAATAAAATCTTCTTTAAAAAGTAGGGAAGAGGCCTAAGACCATCATGTTTGATCTAAAGATCACATTACAGGAGCATTTGTGTGGAGTTAAGGGCGTATCACTCTCTATTAAACATTCCGGGGGGGTGAGAAGGGAGTAAAAGGCAGAAAACTGTACTTGAAAAATAAATAAATAAATAATATTAATAATGAAAAAAGCATCCCAGAAGACAGAGCCATGTATTGCACTGTGTTTCATGGCTTTACTTTTCTGGCATTTTGGAGAATACTAATATCATCTTAATTTTCCATTCATCTCCACTTTTCAGTGTACATATAAGTAGAATTATAGCCAAATGCATCCTCTAAAATGTGACATTATTAAGAGTGAAATGAGATTGAATTAATTGCGATGGTTGGATAACTTGCAAAAACCAGAACCTCTGTAGTCCAATTGGCACAATGTTCATTATCACTCAAATCATATCCCTGACTGGTAATTGGTGAAAGAATGACTATGGGAGAAGCATTAGTGCTTTTTCTGGTTTCAGAAATGCTAGATCATGTGGATCAGGAAGATCTTAGACTTTATTTTTTATTCATAGCATTGTAAAGAGCACAACAGGGCAATAACTAGAAAATAGCAAAAGAGAGAAGTACTTCCCCTTTTTTTTCTTTTTACCTGCTTTTCCCTCTCCTTTTCATTTCTTCTCTTTGCTTTTTTTCTTTCTTTTTTCCTTCCCTCAAATTTCTTTTTTCTTTCTTTTATCTCTTTTCTTCCTTTCTTTTTCTCTCTGTCCCTCCCTTTCTCCCTTCCTTCATTTCCTTACCTGAGGACGTTTTTTTCATTGCTCTTACAGCAGTGAGTATGGAGGGAGGATGATAGGATAAGAAACATTAATTGCTTGTCTCTAATATGTAGTCTTTAGACCCAAACTACAATTCAGATATGTGACAGGCCATGAATGAAAACAGCAATTTTTTTTCTTTATTTATTTTTCGAGAGAGGGGAAGGGAAGGAGAAAGAGTGGGAGAGAAACATCAATGTGTGGTTGCCTCTCATGCATCCCCTGCTGGGAACTGGCCTGCAACTGAGGCATGTGCCCTGACTGGAAATCTAACTGCGATACTTTGGTTTGCAGGCCCGCGCTCAATCCACTGAGCTAAGCCAGCCAGGGCAAAACAGCAACTTTTTACTTTGTGGGACAATGAGCAGCCAATGAATTGATCAGGGAATATGTTTACTTTTGAAAGAAAGGTTCAATAGCCTTCATTATATTTTTCAAAGACCCGGTACATATGATAGGAAGTGGCTCTACAATATTTTGAATTTTGAACAGGTCATAGCATAAGCCTTATATTGAGCCAGACCATCTGTGAAATATATGCTACCAGGTTAAGAATGACACTTTTCATTTGGGCTTCCTCTCAGATTTGATATCAGGGTTCTATGTGAACTAGTTTTTGAAAATTACTTAGTATATTTTTGGATACTACTTATGCTCAATAAGTATTAAGGAAAAAACACAGCATTTTCATGCAGTAGGCACCAGGTCACATTGAATCGGTACTGCAAGCACCTTTCTCAGGCAGGGCTGTCTACCTCAGCATCATTGATCCTTTGGAAAGGACAAGACTTGGTTGTAGGAGACTGTGTACATTGCCTCACATGCATTGCCAGATGTCAGCAACACTCCTTGTCTCTTCCCATCACATGCCAAAAGTGCCCTTCCCAATAGGCAACTGACAAGTTTGTGGACAGGACCAACTAGCGACTTCAGTTAGTGGGTATTCACCACTCACTTTCCCCTGGATGCTAACCATTCCACAGGAATGCATAAGACATGATAGAAATGCATAAGCTGAGCAATCCACCCATCTGTACATGCCTTGAAAGATCTCTGTTAGGTCAGAGCTGATCTAGGCACTTGCTAGGCAAAATGTGGTTTCCTCAGAGTGAGCAACAAAACAACCTGAGTAGATAGATAGAAAAACAATGTCCTGCGACAGCAAAACTTCCTCTATCCCAGGAACACAATGTTTGCATGGACAAGTTAAAAAAACCTCTCATGCCCAAAACATTTATTTCAACATAGAAGTTTTGTTAAAAAAGTCTTGCTCTTTCACTATAGGAAAGAAATTGCCAGTGTTCTCTGATGCAATGTAAAGGTGTTTTGAAAATCTCACAACTGCCAGAAAATGCAAAAAGCCTAATAGGCCGTAGTCTTAAAATTTCACCCAATGGTTATTGTATGGGTGGATGAATATATGACTCTTGGGACTGAATGGATTTTTAGGAATTGGCCATAACTAAGTGAGATTGTGTCATATCCTATATTAT
>NW_026521232.1:0-1453 GCF_021234435.1 Artibeus jamaicensis | reverse complement strand
GAAACTCAGTGAGAACTACTAGGAATGTTATGGAGCTTGTCTCTGATGGACTCTTCTTAGTCATCCACTGACAGAGAAATATGATGAATGCACACTGAACTCACTGCATTGCTGGCTCATCCCAAGTCTTTTCTGTTTCCCCCCTTCATTCCCCGCCACCTGGCACAACCCCTGTCCCCACATTCTCCCCTTTTAACACTTGTCCGTGTTGCATAAGTACTTTAGCCTCTACATTTTCCACACTACTCTTGTCCTCCCTCTATTCTTCTCCCCACTGTTTATACTAAATATGTTTTTAATATATTATATTGATTATGCCATTACAGTTATCCTAACCCCCTCTTCATTTTCCTCCACCCTACACATCCCTTCCCTAAGTCCCCCTTCAGTTCATGTCCCTGTGTCACAAGTTCTTTTGATTCTACATTTCCCATATTATTCTTGCCCTCCTTTTGCCTATTCTCTAACTACCATCTATGCTACTTATTCACTGTGCCTTCTTTTTCTTTCTCCTCCTCCTGCTTTCCTGTAGCTAATCCTCCATGTAATTTCCAATTCTATGGTTTTACTCCTGATGTAGCTGTTCTCTTAGTTCAGATTTTGTTTTAGGTGTGGTTGATAATCACTGCGAGTTTGCTGTCCTTTTATTGTTCATAGTTTTTATCTTCTTTTTCTTAGATAAATCCCTTTAACATTTCAGATAAGAATGGCTTGGTGGTGATGAACTCCTGCATCTTGATGGTATCTGAGGAGCTCTTTTGATTGTTTAATGGGCACATTGTGTAAATTACTTGTGCATGCTGTTAGGTTTAATTATTAAACCTTAACATTCTTTTTTTACACACTGGCAAACTCGTTTCATTTCTGTGGGACTCAGTTTATCTGTGAAATGAAGAGGTTGGCTTGACTGTCCTCTAAGGAAACTTTCAAGTCTGACATACTTTTGTTCCTTGATTTTTAGTATTCTTTTGTATTATGCAAAACATCCTTTGGTATCAAATATTCATTTGGATAAATGAATTTATTTGGATGATTCTCATTGTTTAGATTTATCCAAATTTTGCCTATGTGTGACAATTAATTGAAAGTAAATACTACCAATGAGAGCACAAAACTGAAACAGAGTCACATAAAATGTACTAGCTTTCAAGTTCAAATTCTTTGCACACCCCTGAGTTGACAAATTTGAGAAATCTCCATAATATTAAATATGACCACTTGTCATATTTCACAGGAGCACAATGAACTACTTTCCCCTACCATGTTTTAAGGACATTTTCTAATAATAATCACAAATGCCAACGCTCGGTCTAACGTGCCACAGGTCGTGAGAATGTAACCCAATACATAGGCGGGTTTTATAAAATAACGTGTATAATGCTAGCAGTGGGAGCTGGCTGGGTTCCCAAATAAAGCTGTTAGTTTTTTTCTTTCCTGGCCAGCTTGCTAAAGA
>NW_026521231.1:0-5678 GCF_021234435.1 Artibeus jamaicensis | reverse complement strand
AGAGAGCCAGTTCAAAGAAAGTTTTCCAATGCTGGAAAACTTTCTTCTTAGTATCCTTGGGCTCTGGAAACGCAGACAGGTAAGAATAGAGTTGGATTCTGAAATCTGATACTGAGTTTGAACTTCTTGGGGGAAAATTGTATTTTTAATGTTTTATGGAAGTCCCCCATTTCCCGAAGTTGAGCAAAATTGAATTAAAGGCCCTTGTCTTTCCAATTTAACCTTTCTCTTATGCCTGTTTTAAATTTTAGGCAGCTAAACCTCACTCGTTTTTGGTAACAACATGACTACAGACAGTTGGGAATACAAAACAACCTCTGCGCCATCTTTGCAAACTGTTCTTTTTTTTTATGTATAATTTTTATTTTTTAATTAATTTTTATTGATTATGCTGTTACAGTTGTTCTATTCCCCCTTTCATTCCCCTCAAGCCTACCCCCCATCCCCACCATTACCCCCCCTTTAGTTTATGACCATGTGTCTCAAGTCCTTTAGATTCTATATTTCCCATGCTATTCTTGCCCCCCATCTCTTTTCTATCTACTGTCTATGCTACTTATTTTCTGTATCTTCTCCCCCCTTCTCCTCCTCCCACTCCCCCTGTGCTAACCCTCCTTGAGATCTTCATTTCTATGTTTCCACTCCTGATCTAGCTGTCCTTTTAGTTTGCTTTTGTTTTAGGTGTGGTTGTTAATAACTGTGAGTTTGTTGTCCTTTCACTGTTCATGTTTCTTTAACTTCTTTTTCTTAGATATGTCCCTTTAACATTTCATATAATAAGGGCTTGGTGATGATGAACTCCTTGAATTTGATCTTATCTGAGAAGCACCTTATCTGTCCTTCCATTCTAAATGAAAGTTTTGCTGGATAGAGTAATCTTGGTTGTAGGTCTTTGGATTTCATGACTTGGAATACCTCTTTCCATCCCCTTCTTGCCTGTAAGATCTCTTTTGAGAAATCTGCTGACAGTCTGATTGGGACTCCTTTGTAGGTGACTATCCCCTTAGCTCTTGCTGCTTCAAAGATTCTCTCCTTCATTTGAATCTTGGCTAATGTAATGATGATGTGCCTTGGTGTGTTCCTTCTTGGGTCCAACTTCTTTGGTACTCTCTGAGCTTTCTGGATTTCCTGGAAGTCTATTTCCTTTGCCAGATTGGAGAAATTCTCCTTTATTATTTGTTCAAATAAGTTTTCCACTGGTGGCTGTGCCTTTCCCCATTCTGGTACCCCTATGATTCAGCTGTTGGAGCATTTAAAGATGTCCTGGAGTTTCCTAAGCCTTTTCTCATTTCTTTGAATTCTTGCTTCTTGACTCTTCTGTTTGACCATTATTTGCTTTCTTCTGGTCCACTCCATTGATTTGAGTCCCAGTTTCCTTTTCATTGCTATTGGTGTCCTGTGCAATTCCATTCATTTCCCTTAGTTTCCCCTTCATATATTTGTCTAATTTGTGGCTATAATCAACCAGTTCTGTGAGGATCCTGATGACCAGTGTTTTAAACTGTGCATCAGAGAGTTTTGCTATTTCTTCATCTCTTAGATCTATTGGCTCTGGGGCTTTGAGATCTTCTTGCGATATTTCTGGTCTATTTGTGCCCTTTAAGCAGCGCCTTGGACTCCCTGGTGGCTGGGTTGTGATGCTGTATGGCGGGGGGGGGGGCTGGTCAGAGCGGGGACGTGGTGGCACCCTCTGCTGTTCCTCACAGCTCGGTGAGGACCTGTGCCACAGGTGGTTCACCTGGGCCGGGCCCCTCATAGTCGCTGGGTTATGACACTTTATCTGGAGGTGGGGTCAGAGCAGGGAAATGGCGGCACCCTCCAGTGCCGCTTGCCATGGGGACCCCCTGGGCCCCGGTCCATCTGCCCACTCCCTCGCCTGTCTGCCCCTGCACAAATGTGCGACCTCAGTCAACACGCAGCACCGCTCCTCGCTCTCCTGGTGGCTTGCTCGGTCGCTGACTAGGTCCAACCCTGCGCCTGGATTCCGCGCGTCTGGATTCAGCACCTGAGTCCATCTGATCGAGTCCTCCTGTGCAACCCCACTTCACCAGCCACTGGTTTTGCCCCTTACCGGTTAGGCTGAAGAATTTGTTGTTAATGGACTTGCGAAAAGTTCAATTTTCCGTGTTCTGACTGTGTTTTCTGTTGCTAATATCTAGTTGTCTATAAACTTGGTTGTGTGAGAAGGCACTTATGCCTACACTTATGCCTACATCTTGGCTGAAGTCCTCCACAATATTTTTAACTTGATTTAATTTTGACTTAGCCATAGGAGACTGCTTACACTTTAATCATATTATTTTTTAGGTTGCAGTAAAAACTAGAGACACTGTGGAAGCAGAGACGTTGACAATGTTACAAGTGCTGGAATAATTCAGATGTTGAGAACACTGCAGATAATGGAATTCCTCCTGTATTTGAGAACTCTGCAAACTATGTGAGAGTCCTCATATTTGAGAACTGAAATATTTTTGGATACTCAAAGTCTTTGAGGCACTGGTTAGTTTGGGAGAGTTCAGCTGCCTAGAACACTGAAGATGTGAAAAATAGTAAGGGATTTCGGGAACATTGTCAGTGCTTGATGTAGCACAGGTGTTTATGAACCATACACATGGTGCTATAGATGGTTCAGGTGTTTGAGAAAGAGAAGACACTGAAATTTTATGTGAGTTTTAGAGTGTTTGAGTTCCTGGGATAGTAGATTTTTGAGAAGAAGTCACCCTGGTAAACAATTGGAGCATGGAAGCAATACAGACTTGGATATTCCAGCTGATTGATACCATTACAGGTGCTGGTATATTGCTGAAGTCTGAGAACTTTAGGGATTTTAGAAGAGTACAGGTGAATGGGAGCTCAGCAGATGCTGAGATAGTTTAGGTGTATAATAACACTGGAGATGATGAGGAGGTCCCTGTTTTGCAAAAACTATCAACTTCTGAGAAAAGCACTGGTTTCTGAGAACAAGAAAGATGCTGGGATACACCAAGTGTTCAAGAAAACAAAAATACAGTGCTGGCCTTTGAGGCTCTACAGCACATCGCCATTTCTCACAAAGCCAAATACCTGTATGAGGAATTTGAACTGAATTGGATGTGAACCCCACGGCTCCATGCCAGCCATACCCTACAGATCTGTCAGCTGAGTGTTCTCCCTGGTATTCCTGGAAGGCTATTTGACTTTTCTGAGCACCCACAGTGACCTACATCAATGTATGAAAACTTGCGTGTCTCTCTTATGAAGGCTTCTCAATAGATATCCATGCACATGACCTCTGTTTTTTGCTCTTGTGATGATCAAGCTGCAGGGCATGGCAGTGGGATCATAAGTCTTGTGTAGAGACACATGATGTTGTTATTCTCCTTGCTGCATTTGGATAGTGATACCAGATGTGTTTAACTAGACATTGTGGAGCACGAGTACTGTTACAAAAGAGGCCATAACCCCCAAAGTGTATAAGACACAACAGGTTCATAAGAAATATGCCAAGAGATGCCTCTCATTGGCTGGTGTGTTTCCTGATTTCCTGAAGTATGCTCCCATGGGTTGGTTTCTGCACGCACACACTCAGACAAATGTACACTGAGTGCACCACACAGTGATTTCTCCTCTCATGCTATGTTTTTCAGACCAAAAGAAGTACACAAAAATCGACCATGTGTTGATGAATATGTTGATTTGCTGGTTCACAAGTGATGTGACCTGTGGTCGCCTTTCAGGTGTTCTCATGAATGGTTGTGTCTGGTGCTTTGACTTGCATCTGTGGTACCTGGTGATGTGGAGGGCATGAAAATTAATGTCTCCAGTGCTAGGAAGCAGCATGGAAATGCAAATTAGAAGGAAAATCTGAAATATCCTATGTTCCCTTTTCATGCTGAGCTTAGAACAACATGTAAAGTGACATGGGGAGTAAAAACAACCAAATAATTGTAATAACATCAAAGCTATTTGTCTACTCAGTGAGAAACAGGGCTTCTTTGGACATGGCTATAGCTGCGGGACCCTGTCTTTCATTCATATGGTACTATAAGGGCCATAAAGCAATAGCATGCGAAGGTCAGAGGTCTGGAATCTCCCTCCCTCTCTCTCTGTGTGTTCCTAGGCTCTCCATGCTTCTTTATGTAACAATTTCAGGGGCATCCTCCCTTGTTCTGTTAAGGGGTAAGAAGCTGTGGAGGAGCACATGGGCCAGGGAGAAAAGCTGAGCAAAGGAATGCTTTCTTGTGCCCCAAGTCAAGACTTTGAACAGCTAGTGCCACAGAGACAGGAGAGTGATTTCAGGTGACTGACATGGGACATGAGATTTGGAATCCCACCTGTACTGGGTTCACTCATTTCTTGGAGTATCCTTCTGTCTCTTGAAAAATACGGGTTGCTGGCTGCTGACCGGTGTGTGTTAGGGTAATGTAAACAACCAGCTCCATGACAAGGTCATTTCACCACGTGAACTATGGAAGCAAGGCTGAAACACAAGAGCCTGATTGTCATTCACCTTTGGGTGCTCAACACAACTTTCACAATACAGGTCAGCCATGTATTATGAATGCAGAATTGTGCAAGACAGGAATAACAGGAGGAGGGGTTTGGAAACATCTTGGTGGATGGTAGCCAAGCTAAATATCTGTTTTGTGAATTGATGGAGAGGGAACTCTGTTGGAGCCCAGGAGGCCTGTGAGGGGTGGAGGATAGAGTCTAGCACTGCGGGTGTGGTGACTGGGTCTGGTTTCCGGCCTCGGGGCTATCTTGGGTTGTAAAAGCTTTCTGACCCCTTGAGAAACTAGCTGCCTTTCCTTGCCCATCAACTCATGTCTTTGGCCTATGCGTCATGTACCCGGAAGGTATGGTAGCCTGAGAATATCCTGACTCTAAGGGAAGAGATAAACTTTGTAGGCCAAGGAAGTGAGCTATGTCCCAGAAGGCTTCTCCTTTGTTCTCCTTTGTACTCAAGATTGTATATAAGCCAGAAGACTGCACAATAAACTTGCCTATGCCAGCAGAGCATTTGATCCTCTCCTTTATTCAGTTTCTCGCTCAGCCTCACGACCACCATTGCCACAGCGGGCTGCAGCATATCTCATGTGTATACATTTTGAATCACTGAGCTGCTTGGGAGAGTTTCAGAACCAGTAGCAGTGGAAGAGATGGGTTACACAGCCTATTGTGTTTTACCTCTTGCCCCACTGACAGCATTACACAGGGACTCTGCCCTTAGGCCATGCCCCATGCTTAAGGCACAGTACAATGTATGTTTTAGGGTTCTCTCACTGGGGCTGCCCAGGGAAGAAAGCTAACTCCAGAAATGCAACATCTTTTATAAATGCAAGAGGAAAAAGAGAAAGTCATAGTTGATACCTAGTATGGAAATCTATCTTGCTTACATAGAAAACCTTAATAAGTTTTGACCCAGCAAAGGAAAACAGAGGCCATCCTTCACTTTCAGGAAATGTGAGTGCCCCCATTTGTGATTCCACTGCCACATAACCAGTGTGGGATATGCTCAAGTAGGTCATTGTGTCATTAGCTAATGACCTAATGAGTACGTCTAATACTCTCATCAGATCAGAATATAATATGGATGCTCACTGATGGTGCTTGCACCTGTTCAGTTCTAAAGTCACATCCACTTCTAAAAAAAACCTGGCTTCAATGAGCTGTCTTTGAAGTCCCTTTGAAGTCCCGTT
>NW_026521230.1:0-3531 GCF_021234435.1 Artibeus jamaicensis | reverse complement strand
TAAAGTATTGTCCAGATTCTGGGCAAATTAAGGGCTTCTTCCCTCAGTGTGCCCTCTTGTTTCCCACAGGACCTGATTTCCTTGTGTAGCTCATAACACAGCCTTTGTAAACAGAGTTTTTCTCCTTTGATTAAATTCTCTGGAGGGTGAGCATATGGTTTTGCTAAGGTTCTCCTAGAACTCTGATTCATCAGTGATGGAGAGAGTGAGGTATCTGGGCTTCCACTTAGTGCTGCAACAGAATGTATTAGAACACAGGGTGGAAACAACCTGGAGTACATTGGTGTAGACATTTCCACAGCGATCAGGAATTTGTTTTTCATATCACATCTCTTTTTATGGGCAAGAGGTGCTGTTTAATAGGTAATTTGTCTACTGATGACACCCTTAAAGATAGCAAGGTTCCACAACTCTTTATGAAAACCCTGCTCAGACTTGTGGTATGAAGTGTGTGGGCTACATTACTATGTGAGATAAATGAGGGGCTACTGAAAGCAAATCACTTTTCGACCTGCATAAAGAATCGGGGCTACTTGGCTGAGTCTTTCTTTTGGTGTCTAATGATAAATGCATTCTGTGTAAAGCCCAGCCCACAGTCCCTACATGCATAGGGCTTTTCCCCAGTGTTTGTTTGTGTTTTAATATGAGACCTGATTTCGATGAGAAATGTGCCTACATTGCATACAAATGTAGGGTGTTGCCCTTTTGTGGGTCCTCTTTGTGTGCTGAGATTGGCCTTCACTGTAAAGTGTTGTCCAGATTCTGGGCAAATTAGGGCTTCTTCCCTCAGTGTGCCCTCTTGTTTCCCACAGGACCTGATTTCTTTGTGTAGCTCATAACACAGTCTTTGTAAACAGAGGTTTTCTCCTTTGATTAAATCCTCTGGAGGGTGATAACATCTGACCCACCTTTGAAGTTTGGTCCACCCTTAGTGCAAGAATAGGCCTGCCCCCTCAGTGTGTATTCTGGTGTCTCTTCAACTATGACCCACCATTTAAGCCTTACCCACATACTCCATGGTTGAGTGTTACACTTCTAGGCACTACTCCTCCCACATATAATATTCCTGAATCTTCTTGATGCCCTTTCTGCAGTGTGTTTCAATATTTCTGCAGAATCCTCCCTCCCAGCCTCAGTAGAGCTGCCTTTGGGCACAGTGGGTGTTCTAAACCAGGCACCTGTAAGTCCCCTCTCTAGGCCTTTTAAGTAACATTCTGACCCCTGTTTTGACCTCTTGACTTTCATCCTTGTCACTCCAGCTCTGGGTATCAGCATCTTGTTGCTGCTGACAGTGATTCACTGATCAGGGTTTCACTCATTGGAGCTGTTTTCTTGCAGATGTCCCCGAAGCAATCTGAGAGCTGTGACTATGTTTTACTAATGTGAAGAGCAATTTCTCGCTGAAGAAGGCCCAAGGGCAGGATGAATGAGAGTGCATTTCTGGTTTTGGTTGTAATGAAAGAGAAAATTGGGGTCAGTGCTCATGGTGACAAGCCTGCCAGTGCCCACCCTTTGTCCTTTGAGTGTGGGAACAGCCTTAGGAATCATTCTTCTTGTGGCGACAATGCAGGGTCTGTGTCTCCCACAACAAGTTTCTTCACAGTCAAGTTTCCTTTTCATTGTCTTTTTTTTTAAATTTTGTATTTACTATCCTGTTACAGTTGTTCTATTCCCCCTTTCATTCCCCTCCACCCTAGACCCCATCCCCACCGTTACCCCCCTCTAGTTTATGACCATGTGTCTCAAGTCCTTTAGATTCTGTATTTCCCATACTATTCTTGCCCACCATCTATTTTCTATCTACTGTCTATGCTACTTATTTTCTGTACCTTCTCCCCCCTTCTTCTCCTCCCACTCCCGTGTTCCTAACCCTCCTTGAGATTTTCATTTCTATGTTTCCACTCCTGATCTAGCTGTCCTTTTAGTTTGATTTTGTTTTAGGTGTGGTTGTTAATAACTGTGAGTTTGCTGTCCTTTCACTGTTCATGTTTTTATAACTTCTTTTTCTTAGTTAAGTCCCTTTAACATTTCATATAATAAGGGCTTGGTGATGATGGACTCCTTGAATTTGATCTTATCTGAGAAGCACCTTATCTGTCCTTCCATTCTAAATGAAAGTTTTGCTGGATAGAGCAATCTTGGTTGTAGGTCTTTGGGTTTCATGACTTGGAATACCTCTTTCCAGCCCCTTCTTGCCTGTAAGGTCTCTTTTGAGAAATCTGCTGACAGTCTGATGGGGACTCCTTTGTAGGTGACTGTCCCCTTATCTCGTGCTGCTTCTAGGATACTCTCCTTCATTTTAATCTTTGCTAATGTATGGATGATGTGCCTTGGTGTGTTCCTTCTTGGGTCCAACTTCTTTGGTACTCTCTGGGCTTCCTGGATTTCCTGGAAGTCTATTTCCTTTGCCAGATTGGGGAAATTCTCCTTTATTATTTGTTCAAATAAGTTTTCCACTGGTGGCTGTGCCTTTCCCTTTTCTGGTACCCCTATAATTCGGATATTGGAGGGTTTAAAGATGTCCTGGAGGTTCCTAAGACTCTCCTCATTTCTTTGAATTCTTGCTTCTTGACTCTTTTCTGTTTGGCCATTATTTGCTTTCTTGTGGTCCACTTCATTGATTTGAGTCCCAGTTTCCTTTTCATTGCTATTGGTGTCCTGTGCAATTCCATTCATTTCAATTAGTTTCGCCTTCATATATTTGTCTAATTTGTGACTATAATCAACCAGTTCTGTGAGGATCCTGATGACCAGTGTTTTAAACTGTGCATCTGAGAGTTTTGCTATTTCTTCATTGCTTAGATCTATGGGCTCTGGGGCTTTGAGATTTTCTTGCAAAATTTTTGGTCTGTTTGAGCCCTTTAAGTGTGAGAAGCAGCGCCTTGGACTCCCAGGTCGCTGGGTTTTGATTCTGTATGTGGGGGCGTGGTCAGAGCGGGGATGTGGCGGCACCCTCTGCTGTTTCTCACAGCTGGGTAAGGATCTGTGCCACAAGTGGTTCACCTGGGACCGGGCACTCAGAGTCACTGGGTTATGACACTGTATGTGGAGGTGGGGTGAGAGCAGGGAAATGGAAGCGCCCTCCACTGCCGCTTGCCCCGGGGACCTGCCGGCCCCTGTCCAACCGTCCACTCCCTCGCCTGTCTCCCTGCGCACAAATGTATGACCACAGTCAACACGCAGCACCACTCCCCTGCTGTCTCCCCCACGGTTGCTCCCCTGGTCGCTTGCTCGGTCGCTCACTAGGTCCAACTCTGTCCCTGGATTCCGCGTGTCTGGATTCCATGCCTGAGTCCATCTGACTGAGTCCTCCTGTGCAACCCTGCTTCACCAGCCTCTGGTTTCTCCCCTTACTGGTCAGGCTGAAGAATTTGTTGTTAACGGACTTTCGAAAAGTTCAATTTTCCGTTTTCTGACTATGTTTTCTGTTTCTAATATTTAGTTATCTCTAAACTTGGTTGTGTGAGAAGGCACGGCCCATCCACCTATGCCTCCATCTGGGAGGAAGTCCTCCCCTTTTCATTTTCATAC
>NW_026521229.1:0-8343 GCF_021234435.1 Artibeus jamaicensis | reverse complement strand
TTTTTTTAACAGTATCTCAGTTATTCATTTTGACATTTAACACCATCATTTGAGATCTTGATTCCATATTTTAAATAATTGTTTGGGTTGTTTCTTCTTTTTCTTTTTTTTTAAATTTTATTTAGTTACTTTACAAGTACATTTTTTTTCCTTCCCCCCCCCGGCCCGGTCTCCCCCCTCCCTCCCATTCCCCCCCCACCCCCAGTCCTCATCTCTGTGTCTTTCATACTTGTTCCTCAAAATCCCTCCTCCTTTTTCCCCTTAAGTTCCCTTCCCTCTCCCCTCTGGTCGCTGCCCACTTGTTCTCTATTTCAGCGTCTTTGTTTTTATTCTGTTTGCTTGTTTGTTTTATTCTTTAGCTTTCTGTCAAAGGTGAGATCATATGGTATTTGTCCTTCAATGCCTGGCCTATTTCACTCAGCATAATGCTTTCCAGTTCCATCCATGTTGTTGCAAAAGGTAGTAGCTCCTTCTTTCTCTCTGCTGCATAAAATTCCATGGTGTATATGTACCACAATTTTTGGATCCATTCATTTACTGATGGGCACCTAGGTTGCTTCCAACTCTTGGCTATTGTAAATTGTGCTGCTATGAACATTGTGGTGCATAGGTTCTTGGAAATTGATGTTTTAGGATTCTTGGGGTATAATCCTAGCAGTGGAATTGCTGGGTCAAAAGGCAGGTCAATTTTTATTTTTCTGAGAAAATTCCATACTGTTTTCCATAATGGTTGTACCTGTCTACAATCCCACCAACAGTGAACTAAGGACCCCTTTTCCCCACAACCTCTCCAACATTTGTTGTTTGTTGCTTTCTTTATGATAGCCATCCTGACTGGTGTAAAGTGGTATCTCATTGTGGTTTTAATTTGCATCTCTCCGATAGCTAATGATATTGAGCATCTCTTCATATGTCTCTGAATGTTCTGTATGTCCTCCTTGGAGAAGTGTTTGTTTAAGTCCTTTTCCCATTTTTTAATTGGGTTGGGTGCCTTCTTAGAGTGGAGTCGTGTAAGTTCTTTGTATATTTTGGAGATTAAACCTTTGTCTGAGGTATCATTGGCAAATATGTTTTCCCATACAGTTGGTTGTCTTTTTAATTTAATACTGTTTTCTTTAGCCATGCAGAAGCTTTTTATTTTGATGAGATCCCATTTGTTTATTCTTTCCTTTATATTCCTTGCTCTAGGGCACATATCCGTAAAAATGTTGCTGCGTGGAATATCTGAGATTTTCTGGCCAATGTTCTCCTCTAGGACTTTAATGGTGTCATGGCTTATATTTAAGTCTTTTATCCACCTTGAATTTATTTTGGTGTATGGTGTAAGTTGGTGCTCAAGTTTCATTTTTTTGCATGTAGCTGTCTAGTTCTCCCAACACCATTTGCTGAAGAGGCTATCTTTACTCCATTTTATGTTACTGCCCCTTTGTCGAATATTAATTGACTGTAGAGGGTTGGGTTGGTTTCTGGGCTCTCTGTTCTGTTCCATTGGTCTATGTGCCTGTTTTTATGCCAGTACCAGGCTGTTTTGATTACAGTGGCTTTGTAATACAGTTTGATATCGGGTATTGTGATCCCTCCTACTTTGTTCTTCTTTCTCAAAAGAGCAGCTGCTATTTGGGCTCGTTTATGATTCCATATAAATTTTTGAAGTGTTTGTTCTATGTCTGTGAAATACGCCATTGGTACTTTAATATGTATTGCATTGAATCTGTATATTGCTTTGGGTAGTATGGACATTTTGATGATGTTAATTCTTCCAATCCATGAACACGGTATATGTTTCCATTTGTTTGTGTCTTCCTTGATTTCTTTCTTCAGTGCTGTGTAGTTTTCTGCATACAGGTCTTTTACCTCTTTGGTTAGGTTTATTCCCAGATATTTTATTTTTCTTTTTGCTATATCGAATGGGATTTTTTCCTTGATTTCTGCTTCTGCTGATTCATTGTTTGTATACAAAAATACCTTTCATTTCTGGATATTGACTTTGTATCCTGCTGTTTTGCCAAACTCGTTAATTAGTTTGAGCAGTTTTTGGGTAGAGTCTATAGGATTTTCCATGTACACTATCATGTCATCTGCAAACAGTGACAATTTTGTTTCCTCCTTTCCTATTTGGATGCCTTTTATTTCCTTTTCCTGCCTGATCGCTGTGGCCAAAACTTCTAATACTATATTGAATAGGAGTGGTGAAAGTGGACATCCTTGTCTTGTTCCTGATCTTAGTGGAAAAGCTTTTAGTTTTTGTCCATTGAGTATGATATTGGCTGTAGGTTTCTCATAAATGGCCTTTATTATATTGAGGAATGTTCCCTCTATTCCCATTTTGCGGAGTGTTTTTATCATAAATGGGTGTTGCACCTTCTCGAAAGCTTTTTCTGCATCTATTGATATGATCATGTGGTTTTTGTCTTTGCTTTTGTTTATGTGATGAATTACATTTACTGTTTTGCAAATGTTGAACCATCCTTGCATCCCTGGGATGAATCCCACTTGGTCAGGGTGTATAATCTTTTGGATATATTGTTGGATGCGATTTGCTAATATTTTGTTGAGGATTTTAGCATCTATGTTCATCAGCAATATTGGCCTGTAGTTTTCTTTCTTTGTTGTATCTCTATCTGGTTTTGGAATTAGGATGATGCTGGCTTCATAAAAGGAGTTAGGGAGTTTTCCATCCTTTTGTATTTTTTGGAATAGTCTGTGAAGAATGGGGGTTAGCTCTTCCTTAAATGCTTTGTAGAATTCTCCTGTGAATCCATCTGGTCCAGGGCTTTTGTGTGATGGGAGTTCTTTGATTACTTCTTCAATTTCTTTTGCTGTTATTGGTCTATTCAGGTGTTCTACTTCTTTTTCATTGAGTTTTGGGAGATTATATTTTTCTAGAAATGAGTCCATTTCCCCTAGGTTCTCAAATTTCTTGGCATACAGTTCTTCATAGTAATTTCTTACAATCCTCTCTATTTCTGTGGTATCAGTTGTAATCTCTCCTCTTTCATTTCTGATTGTGTTTATTTGTGTCCGTTCCCTTCTTTTCTTGATGAGCCTACTTAAAGGCTTGCCTATTTTGTTTATTTTTTCAAAGAACCAACTCCTGGATTCATTGATCTTTAGAATTGTACTTTTAGTCTCTATGTCATTGAGTTCTGCTCTGATCTTAGTTATTTCCTTCCTTCTACCTGCTTTGGGCTGTTTTTGTTGTTGTTCCTCAAGTTCTTGCAGGCGTAGAGTAAGTTCATTTGTTTGAAATGTTTCTGGTTTTTTTTAATTTTTTTTAATTTTTAATTTTATTTAGTTATTTTTCAAGTACAGTTTTTTTTCCTTCCCCCCCCGGCCCGGTCTCCCCCCTCCCTCCCATTCCCCCCCACCCCCAGTCCTCATCTCTGTGTCTTTCATATTTGTTCCTCAAAATCCCTCCTCCTTTTTCCCCTTAAGTTCCCTTCCCTCTCCCCTCTGGTCGCTGCCCACTTGTTCTCTATTTCAGTGTCTTTGTTTTTATTCTGTTTGCTTGTTTGTTTTATTCTTTAGCTTTCTGTTAAAGGTGAGATCATATGGTATTTGTCCTTCAATGCCCTGGCCTATTTCACTCAGCATAATGCTTTCCAGTTCCATCCATGTTGTTGCAAAAGGTAGTAGCTCCTTCTTTCTCTCTGCTGCATAGAATTCCATTGTGTATATGTACCACAATTTTTGGATCCATTCATTTACTGATGGGCACCTAGGTTGCTTCCAACTCTTGGCTATTGTAAATTGTGCTGCTATGAACATTGTGGTGCATAGGTTCTTGGATATTGATGTTTTAGGATTCTTGGGGTATAATCCTAGCAGTGGAATTGCTGGGTCAAAAGGCAGGTCAATTTTTATTTTTCTGAGAAAATTCCATACTGTTTTCCATATTGGTTGTACCTGTCTACAATCCCACCAACAGTGAACTAAGGACCCCTTTTCCCCACAACCTCTCCAACATTTGTTGTTTGTTGCTTTCTTTATGATAGCCATCCTGACTGGTGTAAAGTGGTATCTCATTGTGGTTTTAATTTGCATCTCTCTGATAGCTAATGATATTGAGCATCTCTTCATATGTCTCTGAATGTTCTGTATGTCCTCCTTGGAGAATTGTTTGTTTAAGTCCTTTTCCCATTTTTTAATTGGGTTGGGTGCCTTCTTAGAGTGGAGTCGTGTAAGTTCTTTGTATATTTTGGAGATTAAACCTTTGTCTGATGTATCATTGGCAAATATGTTTTCCCATACAGTTGGTTGTCTTTTTAATTTAATACTGTTTTCTTTAGCCATGCAGAAGCTTTTTATTTTGATGAGATCCCATTTGTTTATTCTTTCCTTTATATTCCTTGCTCTAGGGCACATATCCGTAAAAATGTTGCTGCGTGGAATATCTGAGATTTTCTGGCCAATGTTCTCTTCTAGGACTTTAATGGTGTCATGGCTTATATTTAAGTCTTTTATCCTCCTTGAATTTATTTTGGTGTATGGTGTAAGTCTGTGCTCAAGTTTCATTTTTTTGCACGTAGCTGTCTAGTTCTCCCAACACCATTTGCTGAAGAGGCTATCTTTACTCCATTTTATGTTACTGCCCCTTTGTCGAATATTAATTGACTGTAGAGGGTTGGGTTGGTTTCTGGGCTCTCTGTTCTGTTCCATTGGTCTATGTGCCTGTTTTTATGCCAGTACCAGGCTGTTTTGATTACAGTGGCCTTGTAATACAGTTTGATATCAGGTATTGTGATCCCTCCTACTTTGTTCTTCTTTCTCAAAAGAGCAGCTGCTATTCGAGCTCGTTTATGATTCCATATAAATTTTTGAAGTGTTTGTTCTATGTCTGTGAAATACGCCATTGGTACTTTAATATGTATTGCATTGAATCTGTATATTGCTTTGGGTAGTATGGACATTTTGATGATGTTAATTCTTCCAATCCATGAACAAGGTATATATTGGAAATGTTTCTGTTTTCTTTAGGTAGGCCTATATTGCTAAAAACTTCCCTCTCAGGACTGCCTTGGCTGTATCCCATAAGTTTTGGGTTGTTGTGAGATCATTTTCATTTGTTTCCAGAAACTTTTTGATTTCTTCCCTAATTTCATTCTTGACCCATTCATTGTTTAATAGCATACCGTTCAGTCTCCATGATTTTGGGTGTTTTGGGTTTTTTCCTTTGGGGTTGGTTTCCAGTTTCAGTCCCTTATGGTCAGAGAAAATGCTTGGTATGATTTCAATATTCTTGAATTTGTTGAGGCTTGTTTTGTGCCCTATCATGTGATGTATCTTTGAGAATGTTCCATGTGCATTTGAAAAGAATGTGTATTTAGCTTCTTTGGGGTGAAGAGCTCTGTATATATCAGTTAGGTCCATTTCATCAAGGGTGTTGTTTAATGCCGCAATGTTTTTGTTGATATTAGGTTTGGAAGATCTGTCCATTTTTGATAGTGGGGTGTTAAAATCCCCCACTATAATTGTATTGCTGTCTATATCTTTCTTGAATTCCTCTAAGATTTTCCTTATATATTTTGGTGCTCCTATGTTGGGTGCATATATATTTATGATGTTAATGTCTTCTTGGTGGATTCTTCCCTTAAGAATTATGAAGTGACCTTCTGGGTCACTCTTAATGGCCCTTTTTTTAAAAGTCTATTTTGTCTGATATGAGAATTGCTACCTCGGCTTTTTTTTCTTGTCCGTTTGCTTGGAAAATTTGTTTCCAGCCTTTGAGTTTTAGTCTGTGACGGTCTTTTGTCCTGAGGTGGGTCTCTTGTAGACAGCATATGTGTGGGTCATACTTTCTTATCCATGACGCTATTCTGTGTCTTTTGATTGGAGCATTTAATCCATTTACATTTAAGGTTATTATTGATAGGTACTTATTTATTGCCATTTTTGTACTTGTGTTCCTCTCTGTCTGTCTCTTTTCCTTCCTTTCCTTAGAGCAGACCTTTTAGTATTTCTTGTAGAGCTGGCTTGGTGGCAGCAAATTCTTTTAGACTTCTTTTGTCTTGGAAGCTCTTTATTTGGCCTTCTATCTTGATTGAGAGCCTTGCTGGGTAAAGTAGCCTTGGTTGTAGGCCTCTGTTTCTCATTACTTGGAATATTTCTTGCCAATCTCTTCTTGCTTGGAGTGTTTCCATTGAGAAGTCAGTGGCTAACCTTATTGGGATGCCCTCGTATGTTATTTCTTTTTTTCCCCTTGCTGCCTTTAAGATTCTCTCTTTGTCTTGGAAGTTTGCCATTTTAATGATGATGTGTCTTGAAGTGGGCCTCTTTGGGTTCCTCTTGAATGGGACTCTGTGAGATTCCTGGATTTGTGTGACTTTTTCTTTTGTCAAATTAGGGAAATTTTCTCTCTTTACTCTTTCAAATATGTTTTCCATCCCTTGTTCTTCTTCTTCTCCTTCTGGTACTCCTATTATTCGGATATTATTACGTTTCATATTGTCTTGCATTTCTCTTAATCTCTCTTCATTCTTTCTGAGCCTCTTTTCCCTTTCCTGTTCTTTCTGTGAGATGCTTTCTACTTTGTCCTCCAATTCGCTAATCCGATCTTCTGTTTCATCCACCCTATTTTTAATGCTTTCCACTGTGTTTTTTAATTCAGAAATTGTATTCTTCATTTCCTCTTGGCCCTTGCTAATAATTTCCATTTCCTTTTTCATGTTGATATAGTTCACAGTGAGATCATTGTAACTTCCCTGTAGTTTCTGGTAGCTGATTGTGAGCTCTTTGAACTTCCTGATCACCAGTGCTTTGAATTCAGTATCTGATAGTTGACTTGCCTCTGTTTCATCTAACATTCTTTCTGAGGATTCCTCCTTTCCTTTCATTTGGGGATTGTTTCTTTGTCTTCCCATTGTTTGTGAGACTCTTCTTGTTAGCCTCAGCTTCTTAGATTAATCTGTTTTGACACCCTGGGTTTATGGTATGAACTTTTGTGGTGGAATGCCTGTGAATTTCAATGGTGCAGTCTCTTTTGGTTATCCTGTTGTTCTCTGCTTCCACCTACTCAAGTATGCAGCAACTTGTGGCTTCTCTCCTACAACAATGTGCAATTTGTCTCTCTGATTCTACTATTGGGAGGCCTCTTCTATGGGTCCAGCTCTGGTCTTTTTATATTTTCAACTTGATTGTGACTCTTGTGGGTAAAAGAAATGATAAGGAAAGAAATAAAAGGAAGAGAGAAAAAAGTGGTAGGGGAATGGAATAAAGAGCAATAAGTTTAGAAAGAAAAGAAAAAGAAATAAAACAGGAAATCCAGGAAAAGAGGACAAATGTATAGAAAGATGAAACAGTAATAAAGTTTAAAAGAAATAACAGATTACTTTAAAAAAGCAAAAAGATAAAGAAAAGGAATGGAGAGGGGAGAAAGGTAAATAAAAAAAAGAAAGAATAAAAATAAAATAAAGTAAAAAAAAAAGCACCAAAATAATCTCTCAAACACAGCCTCAGAAAAAGGAATGTCTCTTGTTGGCTTCCAACTAGCCGAACCGGTTTTTCTGGTTGCAGTTGGCTGAGGGTCGATTGTTGTGATTTTTTTTTCAGCCAGCCCCTCTCAGGATCCAGACACTTGGCGCCTCTCCCCCAGCTCCCTACAATGGGGAGCTAGGACTTTCTCGCAGCGCTCCCCTCCCAGGGGTTACTGCCATAGTCTGGTTTGCTGTGTTTGCAGGCACCTGCACCGGCCTAGTTGCCTGGTTCCCTCGGGATTGAGCACAGGCCTGTCCCCGTTCAGTTGGGAGGCCCCAGACCCTCTGCCCAATCCTGGGCTCGCTGCCCAGCTGGGTGTGAAGCAGAGCAGGCTGCCGAGTCTATCGGATTCAGAGCCCCAGGCTGCACCTCTGAGTTCTCCTGGGCTGGCAACCACAGAGTCTTTGGTTGGGGCCCTTTGTCCTCCGCACCCTCTCTGTAAACTCTATCAAACAAGTCTCTCCTGGCCCCCCACCTTGCTTGGCCAGAAAGGGAGGGGGTTGAGGGTCTCAGCTTTTTTCCCAGGACCCCTCAGCGTCCCGGGCTTCCAGATAGTCTGAGGGGGGTAGACTGGAAGCCGGGAGCCGATCTGAGGACTGGGCGCAGACCTAAAAACTCCGTGTGCTCGTCATGGCACGCTGCGTGGTGTGTATCCCTTTTGTTCCTGTGTTTGTCTGGGTCCCCTGGCCAACCTCTGCCGCTTTCTGGTGTTTCAGCGTCCAACAGAGTCTCTGTTCATTCAATTTCACAAATGCTGGATAACTGATGGATTAGTGCGCTGCTTTTCTATAGATCTGCCAGGATTTTTACCCACGAGTGCGGGAGCTAGAATCCGCTCCCTCGTACTCCGACGCCATCTTCCTGCCTTCT
>NW_026521228.1:0-602 GCF_021234435.1 Artibeus jamaicensis | reverse complement strand
CCTTTCTAGGATCATCAGCGTCTACTGGACAACCTGTATATATGGAACCACAGTGACCATTCCTGTCCGTATGTAATTTCTAAGTAGTGTCAAAGAGACTAACTAGAGTCTCCAAGAGAACGGGGCCTCTGTTTGCTCTCATTTCCAACATCGTAAAAGGAAAATATGTCCTTCCATAAACTCCTCACCAAGTATTTAGACCTGATTTCATTCCCCATGAATGAATGATTCCCTGAGAGGTCATTGCATTAAAAAATTAAGAAAAAAAAACCCCTCATTTGTAACGGTTTCTAAATATTTCTCCAAACGTGCTTCTTACCCTGATGACTCCGACAAAACACCTACCGAAAAACCAGACTCTCCCTCGTGGACATGAAATAATCAGTGAGTATTTCCCCCACTAATATTTATTTTGCCAACATTAGCAACACAGAATCTTAAAATAGAGACAACACACTGTACTCTGCACTTGAAGACTACAGAAGTCTCATCTCACTGTGAAAACTTCATGCTGTGTGAGGTAAGAGCATAGGCATATTCTCACAGTTAGGCACCTCTCTGACAGCCTTTCCTACTCTATGAATCCAGACTGAGACCTGAGT
>NW_026521227.1:0-1383 GCF_021234435.1 Artibeus jamaicensis | reverse complement strand
GGACGTACACCCACATTTGAAAACTTGTGTGTTTCTCTTCTGAAGACTCCTCACTAGATGTTTGTGCATATGAGCTCGATTTTTGCACTTGAGATAATCAGGATGTAGGGCCTGGCAGGTCTGAGTGGGATCATAAGTCTTAAGCAGTGACTCATGCTGTTTTTATTCTTGTTGGTGCCTTTGGAAAGTGTGGCCAGATGTGTTTTGCAACACATTGTGGGAAAAGAGTAATCTTATGGAAGAGACCATAACCCCAAAGAGTATAAGGCACAATGGCATCATAAGAAATATGGCAAGTGATTGCTCTCGTGTGTGTGTGCTTCAATTTTTTGGAGTCTGCTTCCAAGGGTTGGTGTCTTCACCAATGAGCTGGGACAAATGTACTCTGATTTCACCACACAGTGACCTCTTCTCTCTTGCTATGTCTTTAAGAACAACACACTAGAACACTGAGGGCTCCCGTGTATTGAGCATTATCATGTTGTGCTGAGGCACCAGTGATGTGAGCTGTGGCCACATTACAGTTGTTCTCATCAATGGCCATGTCTGTTGCTGTGCCTTGCATTCCGGTGGTATCTAAAAATGTGGAAGGCATGAAAATGGGCATCTTCACTATTAACAAGCAGCATTGCAATGCCAGTTTTCAGGGAAATCAGAAACATCCTAAATTTTCTTCTAATACCAATTTTAACACTACTTATGAAGTGACATGAGAAGTAAACTCAATCCAACAATTGTAGCCACATCAAAGCTCTTTTACTCACCTAAATCCAGACTTCATTTTTACATGACTGCAGATGTGGGGACACTGCCCCTTATTCACATGACATTATCAGGAGCATGATTTAAGGGGATGTGGGAATCAGAGGTCTGAAAAATGTCCTTGTTTGTGTGCTCCCATCTCTCCCTTTTGTTTCCAATCAATTTCAGGGGAATCCTGCCTGGTGCTGCCCTGGTGTGAGAAGCTGGGGAGGAGCATGTCAACCAGGGGGAAAAGCTGGGCAAGGCAGTTCTTCCTGGTAGTTCTTAATCCCAAACCAAGACCTCAACCAGCTGGTGTCACAGGAAAATGAGAGTGTCCTAAGCTGCCTGTCATGAGACGTGAGACTTGGAATTTCACACATATTGGGTTCGCTCATTCCATAGAGAGTCCTTCTTCCACCTGAAGAATATGGGTTGCATGTTGCTTATAGGTGTGTGTTAGGGCAATGTCAACACCGAGCTTATTGAACAACCCCATTTGAACCTCTTAAACTATGCAAGCGAGGCTGAAACACAAGACCTGATTGTGATTCAGCTTTGGGGTCTCAACACAACTTTCACAGTACAGGTCAGTCATGTAGTAGAAAGGCAGGATTGCCCAAGGAGAGGACTAAAAATAGG
>NW_026521225.1:0-1244 GCF_021234435.1 Artibeus jamaicensis | reverse complement strand
GGGGAAATCTTGGGGAAAACTTTAAACATTCCAACATCCAAATCATAGGGGTGCCAGAAGGAGAACAAGAGCAAGAAGTTTAAAAGTTACTTGAAAAAATAATGAAGGAGAACTTCCTTAATCTGGTGAAGGAAATAGACTTCCAGAAAGTTCAGGAAGCTCAGAGAGTCCCAAAGATATTGGGCCTAAGGAGGAACACACCAAGACACATCATAATTAAAATACCCAAGATGAAAGATAAGGAGAGAATCTTAAAGCAGCAAGAGAACAGGAGACAGTTACCTACAAAGAAGTTCCCATAAAAAAGGACTTGAACAGACACTTCTCTAAAGAGGACATACAGAATATCCAGAGACACATGAAGAGATGCTCAATATCATTAGCTATCAGAGAGATGCAAATTAAAACCACAATGAGATACCACTTTACACCAGTCAGGATGGCTATAATAAACAAAGCAACAAACAACAAATGTTGGAGAGGTTGTGGGGAAAAGGGGACCTTAGTTCACTGTTGATGGGATTGCAGACTCATACAACCATTATGGAAAACAGTATGGAATTTTCTCAGAAAAATAAAAATCAACCTGCCTTTTGATCCAGCAATTTCACTGCTAGGATTATACCCCAAGAATCCTAAAACATCAATTTCAAAGAACCTATGCACCACAATGTTCATAGCAGCACAATTTACAATAGCCAAGAGCTGGAAGCAACCTAGGTGCCCATCAGTAAATGAATGGATCAAGAAACTGTGGTACATATACACAATGGAATTCTATGCAGCAGAGAGAAAGAAGGAGCTACTACCCTTTGCAACAACATGGATGGAACTGGAAAGCATTATGCTGAGTGAAATAGGTCAGGCATTGAAAGACAAATACCATATGATCTCACCTTTGACAGGGAGCTAAAGAATAAAACAAACAAGCAAACAGAATAAAAACAAAGACACTGAAATACAGAACAAGTGGGCAGCGACCAGAGGGGAGAGGGAAGGAAATTTAAGGGGGAAAGGGGGAGGGATTTTGAGGGACAAGTATGAAAGACACAGGGATGAGGACTGGGGGGGGGGGGATGGGAGGGAGGGGGGAGACCGGGCGGGGGGGGGGGGGGGATGGGAGAAATAGATAAAAAAAAATGTACTTGAAAAGTAACTAAATAAAATTTATTATAAAAAATAAATAAAAAATAAAAAAAAGAAGTTCCCGTAAGACTATCAGCTGATTTCTCAAAAGAAATCTT
>NW_026521224.1:0-1533 GCF_021234435.1 Artibeus jamaicensis | reverse complement strand
TGTTACCGAACAAGAGGAGGTGGTCCGAGGGAGGGGCAATACAATATTTGGCCCACCTAGGGATGCCCAAAACTGCTGTACAACAGGGGCCCCTCCCAAAAACCAAAATACTAAAATCTACTGGGCCCTTCTGTCCGCCGCCAATTGGAAACACATCTCTTAATGCCAGAGATTTGTGAAAAGGAAACAAAATGTTTATTTAATGCTATTCAGGCCTAATGCCACCACTAAAATATCAAAGTCCTTTAGGTTATACACCTACACCCACACAGCGCTCCCTTCCCCCGCTGTCCCAACTCCGGGTACCGTAAATCAGGAAAAGAGCACACGTCTGTGTTGCAGGCCGCTGGCACCGTCAGCTGTGTCACTGTGCAGGATCTCGAGTTAATCCAAAGTACTGTGGTACCCTCTCATGGTCCACTGGCAAGAGTCCTTTGTACCCAGTTCCAGTCAAAGTCTCTGTTGCTTTTCAGGCCCCGCGGCCAAAGGGGGCACCCCAAAGCCGCGTGGGCCTCTTCTACCAAAGCTGCAGGAGTCCGCACTCCACCAAAAGCATGTGGCTGTCTTCTTCACCTGGCTGCAGGGATCTCCATTCTGGCAAAGCTGCGTGGTTTTTCCCTTTCACCTGGGAAAGAGGGGTTCCACACTCTGCCAAAACCACGTGGCTCCCTCTTTCACCTCACCAACAGGGGGTCCTCACTCTGCTGAAACCGCGTGGCTCTCTCCCAATGGCTGCCGTGCCTGGCTCTTAAATCCCAGCACCCATCTTCCTCTGTACCCCTATTTCCGACTCCTCCCAAAATCAGTTACACCTGCCAGTATTCTGTATTAATACAAGTTTACTGGGCTGCCATCGTTAGTCTGGGCAGTAATCATCCCATGTCCTCGAGCCAATCTTCTCCAAGCCCCTACGCAAGCGCTGTAACTTGGGGGGACCTGCCCCCAGTTACATCTTGGGGGGAAGTGACTTCATCCCCCTAGCTCCAAGCCTGGCCACAGCCATTTAACATATCCAAGTGACCGCCAGAGGCTATAGATATGTTAAAAGACAATGCCATGGATTAGCTGCAAGGCTGTGGCTGTGCAAAACTGTCCCTTCCCCCCAACTCACACCTGTGGGGGTGGGGTGAGGACATCTTATATGTCTCTCCATCATTCCCATACACTTTGAATTCTGGACACCATTCCAAATCTTTTTCTGGGGGGCCCCCTTTGGCTGCACCCTGTATCAATATCCCTCCTTTCAGATATACACCTTTATAATCATATAAAGGAAAATGGACGCAGATCTCATCTTCTTGTAACTGCTTCGAGCTGAAAATGGACGCTGTCCTACGTACTCCGAGGTCAGGGGTGCCCTGAAAGGGGAGGGAGTGCAGCACAGAGGGAGTCCTTCCTGCAAGGGGAAAGACCTTACAGGGTCCTGGTCAGTTGGCTGTCACCTGGACGTCGCAGGCTTGGTGTCCAAAGGCTGGCATTACTGGACTGTTGGCATTCTGGTCAGGTCATATTCTGGAGGTGACAGATTTTTCA
>NW_026521223.1:0-54206 GCF_021234435.1 Artibeus jamaicensis | reverse complement strand
AGGAAGGGGCTTCTCTTCAGGGTGACAGAAATGTTTGGGAACCAGAGAGTGGTAATGGTCACACAACACCATGAATGTACTAAGGGCCACGAAACTGTGCACTTTAAAATGATTTCTGCTCTATAAATTTCACCTCAATTTTTAAAAAAGAAAAAATAAGAGATGGATGCGCACTGCAACATGGATGAACCTTGTAAATATTATACTGGGTGAGAGAAGCCAGTCACAAAAGACCACACATTATGTGACTCCATTTAGATAAAGTGTCCAGAATTGGCAAAGATACCCTGAAGGAGGTTATTGGTTGCCTAGGAGAGACAGTGGGCATGGGATATGGAGATTGATTGTGGTGATGGTTGTACAACTCTGAATATTCTAAAAAATCCTTCAGTCGTATTCTTTAACTGTGTGAATGTCATAATAAATTCTACCTTAATAAAACCCTTTTTAAAAGGTAGCAGCTAGGGTCATCTCTTGTACTTCTTGCTTCAGTAAGATAATGTTAATTTTATAGGTAAAGATATTAATATATAATTTTAATAATAATATTTCCAGCATTTACTCAAGAAAAATAAAATGTTAACTTTAAGACTCTCTAAAGCTAAATATTTGGTGATAGGGTGAGACAGAGTGGGAGAAGAAGAAGGAGAGGGAGAGAGAGAGAGATGTTCTTTACAAATTGTTTCTGTGGACAAATCCCTACACACCTCAGTGCTTCCTCGTCTACCTCTCTGCCTTGGTTAATGCTTTGAGTCGCAGGGGATGATAAGAACAAGTGCTCAAATGACTTTAACAAAGTTTTGAGTTTAATTTGAAAGTTGAGTGAAAGTCTCATATTTAAGCATTTTTACATATATTAGCCTGGACTGTGAACAAAGAGTGTAGATGGCAAAAAAAAAATTACAACTGAGACCCAGGATTTATAGAGAGCAGAGCAGCACACTCAGGTCAGATATCCCAAAGCCAAGGTCTTCCTGCCTTTGGACTTCTCATAGAAAAGACAACTCAGAGGAGTAAACATGAAAAAGAAGAGTGATGGGGAGAGAGTTTTGGAAGGGGAAGGTCAAGAAAAAAGGTCAAATAAAAAGGATGATTTTCAATAGCCCTTGTGGACTTTGTTCTCCTTTTAGCCTGGAAGGAAATGAAAATCTATGTGATTGTGAGAAAAAAAATTGGGTGACACAGTGTGAGCCTTACCACTGACTAGCAGAGAACTGGAAAGGATCAGAAGTGTTGGGATAACAACATGCTTCAGACAGCTCTTCGCACTTTTAACAACAACTCTGCCTCTGTTTCCTACAATTTCTTGTTATGTTATGAAGAGATTTTCCCGATTTAAGTCTTCCTTTGCCCGACCTCTTTGTATCTCCAGTGCAATTTAATGTTTCAGCAGACTTAGACCAAGAGTCTAATGTTGTTCAAGGAACACAATTTCTAACCTCCATCATTTCTCTGTATTTGCCTCCTTCCCTTTCCTCTCCAACCTACCCACAGATGAGCAAACTCATGTATCCTTTATTTGATCTTCCTGCTGGTAATTTAGAATATCTTGCTATTTTTCCAGGCTGTAATGTGGTGCTCAAGTTGTCTAACTTAATATCAGAGTAAGTTATGCACTAAGGTAATTTTGCAAATGAAATTGCTTAAAGACAAGATGATGACACATCACAATATTCCTCTCCTAGTCACAAGCACTAGATGCATTAGATGGAAATTATCTATGTCAGGAAGATGCAGTAAAAAAAAATGCTACAGCCCAGTAAAGTGCTACAATTGGGGGTTAACTAAAGAATGCTTGCCAAGAGAGCATCAAGGAAGTTGAGAAAGTGATAAAGCCTGAAAATGCATTTATGAATGACAAATGTATACAGTTTTATCAACTCACTTGTAGAAGAGTTGAAATATGTTAAACTATGTTTTTATCTTATTCCTTTTATTATGATTATTGAATGATTCCAGCAGCAGACCATTTTTCTTTAAAGGAAGTTTCTAATTTCATTAAGAATGACCTGATTTCATGGCAGTTGGCTATTTTCCTCTCAGGCAGCATAGGACAGCAGTTCTGCCTGCTAGCGGACCTCCTGGTAACCCACACAGCCTCATTTGATGATGAACAATATGCTGAGCACCTGCTGTGCCCAGAGAAAGTCTGGAACTCTTGCTAGTGACTTGCAGATTACCAGGCAAATATCAAGTCTGGAAATCAAAAATATGACAGATTTACCCTTCTATGTGATCTTCGTAGATTGGATTAGGGACTGCATCATTTTAGAAGTTTAGCAAAATCATTTGAAAATGATTAATATGGCGCTTTGACAGGACTTGCAAAATTGCAAGTCAGGGGCAGCTTTGTAATGTAAACTTTAGTATATATAAACATATATATATATACACACACACTCATATATATGTATGCTGAGGTTACTATACATGTGTCTGATACATATCTATTATTTATTATCTAACTATCACTTATCTATCTACCTATCTATCTTTTATTCACATTTAAATACAAGTTCCACAGGTGGAAAATAAAGAAAAACTATTCTCAAAGCAAAACGTTTTTAACTTTTGGTATCCTTGTGGGGTTTGAACACAATACCAAGCACTTACACCATTTATAAGTAAAAGAGCAGCCTAATACAAGTCAGATAATACAAGGCAGATAATTTAATTCAAAAATGTAAAATGAGGGATAAAGATACTCTGAGGCTTTTGCTAGAGGGAACACAGTTATCTGTGCACACCATGTGTCTGGAGATTGAGGGAAACTCAGCTCCAGCTCAGCACCTCATTCTCCAGACCAGTGTGGATTGTTTTGTCAATTTTTGCGATCTGAAATCTGAGTGCTCTGTGTAGATTGTTGCAACAAGTCACCTTAGTGTTCGGCCTCACTGATGCATGTCACTGCAGACATTTCAGGGAAACCCATAAACGCCCTGGAATGTGCACAGCTTTGACATTTGTTCTGTATCATGTACAGTTTACCAAGGAGAATATGGAGATGGGGTATTGTTCTTACATTTAGAAAATAAGGATATGTTCATCAGCATGAGACTGGGTAGCACTTGTCATGTCATTGCTAGCTGAGGTGACATTTGGAATCCCATTCTTATTAACTTAAATGTCTAAGGCTACTAAACTCAATAGATTTTTGGGAACACATGCCCTTTTTGTTCATTTTCTCAGCTGTCAACAAAAAATGTAAACTACACAGCTATACACAAACAAATCAGGATGGCTATTTTGTTTTGAAGCCCTAGAAATTTTTCAAAATAAAGCTTATGAACACATAAAAACACTGATTGAAATGAAGTCTGAAGTCAACATCAGATAAAGATCAGGCCAATGCCTCTAACTAATAAAGATTCAAAACCCAGGAGGTGGAAGGGAAATGTTATGTGGGCCTTTGTGTCCTGAGAGTAAGGCAACATTATTTATAGAAAGCACTGCATTTACCACCACAGAACTGAAAAGAGACTAGCCACCTCGACCTTATTTCAGGAAACTGTCATTTTTTTATGCCTAATGTACTTTGGCCCAGAGATGTAGTAACCCTTGAATTAATATATGAGACCATTATTTTGATTTATTTGTTCTTCTTCCTGAAAAGTTCTTGAGCCATCATCTTGTTTTCCATATTTCCAAAGTGTCTTCTAGTTGATACACTTTCTAGTGAGCTTGACTAATGAAATACAGAATCCCCAGATAATCTGAATTTCAGATAAACAACAAGGACTTTTTAAAAACATTAGTATGTACCATGCAATATTTTGGGTATACTTATAGTAACAAAACCATTAATCATTTATGCAAAATTGTAATTTAGCTGGTCATCTTGTAGTTTGAGTTGTTAAATCTGGAAATATTAAAGGTGGTCATTCTTAGAAAAACTGCATGTACTTTTAAAGGATATGTGTATCTTAGCCAAACCTATCACTGTCCTTAGCTCTTCTGATTGCTTATCAAAAATAGGAAGGTTGTTTGTACATAGTTGATGAAAACAATGTTACACATATTCATTCTAGTCCTGAATTTCCATAGAAGAACTGATAGTTTTCACTTCCTGTGATGCAGATCTCTTTGGCGGAACCATTTCATGTGGAAGACACTGCCTTCGGTGTCTGCAAAGTGTTCCGTCAGTGCATTTGACCTTTAACTAAAGGGCTCAGTGTGTGCATCAGTGTATTTCCACTTCACTTATTTTCATTCCCTGAAGTAAGAGCACAAACAGAAAAAAAATATTTTTATGTGACAGTGGGTACAGAAGAAGGGGCCCCAATGACATGCTTTGGGTGTTAAAATATTGTAATCAATGGGAATTCTTACTCAGTGATGTAATTGACTTGTTTTAAAACATCTTGTGACCATATATGGTCTTTAGACTAGAGACAGAATCATACAACCCACTTTTGGGGAGACTTCACAGAGGCTCGTAAATGTTACCTCTTGAAAGAATTGTTTTTATCTGTGTAAATTTCTGATGACAAAGTCTCTTGCATTTGCAAAAAGAAAAAAGAAAAAGATACTTTCACAGCAGTTTAGAAATTTTTGTCTAATTTGTCTAAGAAATTACTTTTCTTGGTTTTATCTTCGTGGATGTGTTTGCTTAATGCTTTTATTCTTTTCTTTTTTTTTAAACACAGAATGACTGTTGGCTCCACTGTTCTCATTTGTAAAATGAAGATAATATTAGTTATTCCCTCACTTGTCATGCAGATTATATAAGATGAATATCAAAATTTTTAGCTTAGTTCTGAGCCTCTGTCACTTATTGTTTAACACTGATTGATGAAACATATTCTATTGTGCTGTTCAGATCATTTTGTAACTTAATAACTTATTGACATGATAATGTTAAATGTGCAAATAATCTACTTGTCTCCATTTGGAAGGCTGGATTCTGCAATTTTCTTGGCACAACTTTAGGGAACAATTCTATGATTTCAGTGTTATTAAGCATTTGTCCTAAAAAAAACCCAAAACAAGTCATGGCTTGTGCATTTTTAAGTTTGCTTTGTGTTCTTAAACTTCTTTACTAGGTTGAGCATCAATTATAAATCTCCTTTACCAAATTTAACACACATCTAGATTTCCTTAACATATAGAAACTTTAAATGGATTCAGTTTGAACCTTGGCTAATAGTTACCCTTTATTTTTCACAATTAAATACTTTTCAAGGAATAGTTATATAAAGTTTTGAAAAATATCAAATATCTACATTGATAGCATAATTTGATAAAGGTGATTGCTTAAGACTGACAGTCATGTTTATTATAAATGGTAAATTGAGAATAGAAAAGATTACCCCAAATTACCCCACTTTCTTTAAAGCATTGACAACCTAAAGAACAAGGTTTGTTCAGAATGAAATGATAGCAACACTATCATAGTAGGCAGCATTTTCAGTAATGCAATATTCTTAAAACCTCTACATCTAAAAAAAAATGAATGCATAAATGGATGCAAAAAACACACCCAAATATATGAGAGTATTATAAGATGCAATCTCATTTAAGACTTTTGATTGTGACCCAACTGTACCAGATGTCTAAGTCTATGATCATAATGTGTTTAAAATATTCAAGTGCACAGACAATTTATTAAACTAGATCAAATCAAAGGAATTGGTGATTACTTCATACTTAGCCTCTAATTAAAAGAGAATCTGTTTTTGAAAAATAATTATTTTTTTAAAAATTAAGTTTGTCCTTCTCAAAGGTAGGTGTTATATTTGTTTTTTCCTTACACTCAGTATTAAAAGCTAATGAGGCTTCCAGTCAAGATGGCAACATAGGCAGACATAGCTTGCCTCCTCACACAACTACATCAAAACTACAACTGAAACATAGAAAAACTGCTCTGGCTGGTGTAGCTCAGCGGATGAGTGCTGGCCTGCTAATCCAAGGGTCCAGTTTAGCTCCCAGTCTAGGGCAAATGCCTGGCTGCAGGCCAGGTTCCCAGTACAAGGCACACGAGAGGCAACCACATACTGGTGATTCTCCCCCTCTTTTTCTCCTTTTCTCTATAAAAATAAATAAATATAATCTTAAAAATAAATTTAAAAAATATATAGAAAAACCATCACTCAGGAATGTCAGAAATTGAGTTGATGGCAGTCTGAAAAGTAATGAATTAAAGAAACCACATTCATACAGACTTGTAGGAGGGGCACAGATGCAGAACAGGCCACTCAGGAGTGTGAAGTCCCAGACCAACAACAGGCCCCTTTCCTGTGTCAGGAAGATAAGTTCCCACAACTTCTGGCTGTGCAAACCAGTGGGGAATAAGGCAGTGGAGGAGGCTGCCAGAGCCCTAAGCAGTTCCTACTGAGGAACCCACACACAGACTCACCTACTCAGACTTGCTCCCTTTGAGTTCCAGCACAGGAGTGGCAGTTTGAAGGGCACTGGTGGTATACAAAAAGAAGCAAAAGTGTCTAACATCAGAGACAAAAAAATGGCCAAAATAAAAGAACTAATCAAAGCTCCAGAAAAAAAATACAACTAAGCAATGAACAGATAACCAACCTATCAGATGCACAGTTCAAAACACTGGTAGTCATGATGCTCACAGGCTTGATTGAATATAGTCACAAATTAGAGAAAAAAATGAAGGCTATGCTAAGTGAAATAAAGGAAAATATACAGGGAACCAACAATGATGGGAAGGACACTGGGACTGAAATCAATGGTGTGGACCAGAAAGAAGAAAGAAACATTCAACCAGAACAGAATGAAGAAAAAAGAATTCAAAAAAATGAGGAGAGGCTTAAGGACCTCCAGGACATCTTTAAATGTTCCAACATCTGAATCACAGGGGTGCCAGAAGAGGAAGACCAAGAAATTGAAAACTTATTTGAACAAATAATGAAGAAGAACTTCCCCAATCTGGCAAAGGAAATAGACTTCCAGGAAGTCCAGGAAGCTGAAAGAGTCCCAAAGAAATTGAACCGAAGGTGGAACACACCAAGGCACATCATAATCATATTACCCAAGATTAAAGATAAGAAAAGAATCTTAAACGCCGCAAGAGAAAAGAAGACAGTTACCTACAACGGAGTTCCCATAATACTATTAGCTGATTTCTCAAAGGAGACCTTGCAGGCAAGAAGGGGCTGGAAAGAAATATTCCAAGTCATGAAATCCAAAGACCTACAACCAGGATTACTCTATCCAGCAAAGCTATCATTTAGAATGGAAGGGCAGATAAAGTGCTTTCCAGATAAGGTCAAGTTAAAGGAGTTCATCATCACAAAACCTTTACTATATGAAATATTAAAGGAACTTGTTTAAGACAAAAGATAAAAAATATGAATAGTAAAATGACAACAAACTTACACTTATTAAGAACTGAACCTAAAACAAAAACAAAAAAAAATTAAGCAAAGAATAGAACTGGAACAGAATCATAGAAATGGAGATCACATGGAGGGTTATCAGCAAGGTAATGGAAGGTGGAGAAAGAAAGAAAAGGTACAGAGAATAAGTGGCATAAATGGTAGGTAGAAAATAGACAGGAGGAGGTTAAGAATAGTATAGGAAATGTAGAAGAGAAAGAACTTATATGTATAACTCATAGACATGAAATAAAGTAGAGGAATGTGCATGAAAGGGTGTGTAGAGGATGGAGGGGAATACGAGGGGGGATGGGACAACTGCAGCAGCATTATCAATTAAATATATTTTTTAAAAGTGTCCAGCATCAGGAAAAGCAGAGGCCATTATTCCTTTGCTGAGCTCTTTCCTCCATAGAGCCAGTAGGCTGATTCCATATCTGAGAATCCATCATCTTGGCTAACACTGGGTGACCCACCTTGGAGATCCACAGAGGCTTTACCCTACCCAAATTATAGCCTCCCCCAAGCTGCTTTTCCATAAGAATGGGTCATCTTGGCTCCTATATCCTATCAAACAATCAACAGCTGGGTTCAGTGAGCCCTAGCACCAGCTAGATCATAGTTTCAGTTTGGCTCCACCTGGAATCTCCAAGCCCAAGTAGCAGTCATTTCAGATTGCTTTACAGCTTAGGCAGGGTGCCCCAGGTGAAATAGAGGTGGGGGCTGACCTTGGACTGCACCACCTGGGAAACCCCAGGGCCAACATACCCAGTGGACAGCTACACACCACACTGAAGCGCCACCTCCCTGTCCCTGCACAGCTGATCTTCCACAGAGGGCAGAGGTTGGTGATCAATGGTCACAACAAGTCCTTGCAGCTGACTGTCCTGGATAAATCCCTTTATTGACATGCCAACAGCAACCAAGGCTCAACTGTAAGAGAAGACCACACAAAGAGTGCATCTTGAGTACCCCGCTTGGGTGTTAGAGGAGGTTGTGCCACGGGACCCTAAAGGACACCTACTACATTAGACCTCACTACCAAGACACAGAGTCAAAGCAGCTCTACCTAATAGACAGAAATAAACACAGGGAGGCTGCCAAAACAAGGAGACAAAAAAACATGGCCCAAATGAAAGAACAGATCAAAACTCCAGAAAAAGAGCTAAATGAAATGGAGATAAGCAATCCGTCATATGCAGAGTTCAAAACACTTTTAAGTGAGGACCTCAGCAGCATAAAAAAGACCCAGTGAGAAACAAAGGATCGACTAACTGAACTAAAGAACAATTTACAAGGAAAAAACAGCAGAATGGATGAAGCTGAGCACCAAATCAGTGATTTTGAACATAAGGAAGCAAATAACAACTATGAGGAACAACAAGAAGAAAAAAGAACCTAAAAACGTGAGGACAGTATAAACAGTCTCTGGCACAGCTTTAAGAAGTCCAGCATTTGCTTCATAGGGTTGCCAGAAGGAGAAGACAAAGAGCAGGAAATTGAAGATCTATCTGATAAAGTAGTGAGAGAAAACTTGCCCTATTTGGTGGAGGAAATAGACATGCAAATCCAGGAAGCATAGAGAGTCCCAACCATGATGAATGCAAAGAGGCCCACTCCAAGACACATTATTATGAAAAGGCCAAAAGTTAAAAATCAAGAGAAACTTTTAAAAGCAAAAGAAAAGAAATTAATTACTAGAAGGTTGTCAGATGGAAGGGGAGAAAGGGAGAATCAGTGAAGAGGTGAGGGGATTAAGAAGTACAAATAGGTAGGTACAGAATAACCATGAGGGTATAATGTAGAGCACAGGAAATGCAGTAGCCAAAGATCTTATACAAATGACCATTGGGTATGAACAATAGTGGAACAATTGCCTGAGGGAGAAGTGAGTGCTGGGTGGAGGGGGCCAAAGGGGGAAAAAAATCAGGACAACTCTAATAGCATAATGATTAAATAATTTTTTTAAAAAAAGCTAATGAACAACTCTGTGTGCATCCCAAATACAGGTGACCAATGCAACACACAAATTTTATGAATGTGACATAAAAATATGAGCTTGATATTACCCACACTTGTTAGAGATATTCTCTAACTCATAACTATAAGTGTATGGAATCAAAAGGCAATACATCATCATGAATACATTTGATTTTAAGGAAAAAAAAAACAGGGATAAGTCATTTGGATCGGTTACCAAATAAGGGAGGATTCAAGCAGAATATTTTGTTGTAAGGCTTAAAGCCAGGGAGTTAAAAGGCCAGGAAGGATGTAACAAAACGCACATGGTTTAAAGAGGTGAATGGAGGGCTGTCTTCTCTCACACCAATAGGACCAAACATCTTAACATAAGGACTAAGAGCATAAACTTTGGATTTAAACCTGTCATTAAATCTTGTCCCTTCTCTTCACTAACTGTGGGACTCATTACAAGTTCTAGAGCATAATATGTACAATGAAGGTGAATATGATGACACATGATCGGTTTTTACATCTTGAAGTCAGAAGATGTATGCAGAGCTCCCAGCACTCATTATATGTAACGAATGGAATCCCTCTCTATTCCCTGGGTGGGCAGGTCCATTTAAAGAGAACTGGAATGAGCAGATTGTTCATCACTATATACAATGCAAGGAGAAAATAAAACTGTGCAGTCAGAGGTGGGTAATGACACTCAATGAAAAGCAGATTTCAACATGGGAAAATTTTAAAGGCAAAAACAATGAAAGTAATATGTATTTAGTATGAAAATTATCTATAATATAGAAAATTAAAAATTGCTGCTGTAATTTCAACATCTAGATATGGTCACTTTCAACATATAATTTTAATTCATCTCAGACTTTCAAAAACATATTCACATATACACAAACTTATTCATACTTTTTTTGTTAAAAATACAACTGTACTAAGAATAAGTATCTTGCCTTTTTGCATATGGGTATATTTCCATATCAACATATATGTTTATATTAAAATGTAATATGCTACATATCACTCTGTTGCATAAAATTTCATATTTTATTTAACCAGTTGTTGATTAGGAACATTTATTTTTTAAATTATGTCATTATAAATGTAAGTAAAAAAATGTCCATGAGTCCATATTGATGGAAATAAATCATTTTAAAAAAATGTACCAGGAGCATAGACAAATTTGTTGTGTGGAAGGTTTCTAAATAACTTCTATGGACATTCTGCCCTCAAAGAGTTGGGCTGCAACTGTCATCATTCTGAAAAATATGGAATGGACAGAGGAAAATGAATCACTTTACCCTAGAGCACGGGTGTCAGACTCATTTTCACCGGGGGCCACATCAGCCTCACCATGGCCTTCAAAGGGCAGAATGTGATTTAAGGACTGTGTACATGTAACTAGTCCTTTACAGTTAAGAGAGTTTGGTGCTGCCACAAGGTTGAAACAAGGTGCTGGGCAGGATAAAACAAGGTGGAGCGTTGGATTCAGCCTGCGGGCCTTGAGTTTGCCACCTGCCCTAGAGAAACTACATAATTCCAGTGTAATCATTTAAAAAATTAGACAAATCTTAATTGAGGGGGCAATCTACAAAATATCTTAACAGTATTCCTCAAAACTATTAAAGTCATAAAAATAAGGATATCTGAGAAACTCATTCAAGAGACAGCCTAAGAAGACATGGAGACTACATGTTATGTTGTAGTTTAAAAGAAATTTGGGAAGAGAGAAGAGACATTACATAAAAACTAAGGATATCTAAGTAAACTATGGACTCTAGTTAATCATAATTTAACAATATTAGTCCACAAATTGTAACAATTTTACCAAACCAAAGAAGATGCCAGTAATAGGAAAACATGGGTATACAGAAACTCTAAGTTTTCCCAAAAAAATGTGAAACTGTTCTGTAATAGTGTACTAAAAACTAATACATCATCTTATAGAAATGTTTCCTACTAGCATTTACTCAATATGAATTTCTAAGAGAGAAAAATATTTGGGTCGAAACATATTTACATTTAAAATGATATACAAAATAAACCAGGTATTTTCTTTAGACATTTGAAAACTTTTTTTTGAGTATGTAACATGTATATTTCAGCCTCTACGTTACCATTCAAGTGAATATAAATGGATATCAATGTTACTCTATGGAGTTCATCATCTAATTATGAACACATATGCATAAGTTATAATAATTGTGATAAGGGTGAAACAACTCTGAGTTATAGGAAGATATTATGGAGCTAATTTTAGGCTGTGCAGCAGGCTAGACTCACCTCAGGGAGAGATGATGAAGCTGAGATGATGAATAAGAAGGCAATAACCTGTTTAAGAGGCTACTGTTCCAGCGTGGAGCTGGTGTGATGTATGAGTAGAAAGATCAAAGTGCAATTTTTAGATTTCAAGAAACCAATGTAGATAAAATACAGGGAGAAAAGTGAGGAATGGTATAAAATTACCTAGAGAAATAGTCAAGGATAAATTCTTGAATGCACATTTTTCTCAAGAAAACATGCCATCTTAGGAAGAATAACACAAGTGTTTATATTTAAAATGTATCATTTTAACCTCCATGTGAGAACAGATTCAAAGTTGTCGAGATAGGAAGGGGCATGATGAGATACAATCTACTGCAATGGGGCCAGGTGAAATAAAGCCTTTCACCAGCATGGTGGTGTTATGTATGAAGCACATCTATAGAAAATATGCATTTGCACAACATGGAAATTTATCTGGTATGTGGGATAAAGAAGAAGGAAGAACTAAAAGCCCTGAAATTCAAATTTTCTTAATTCATGAAGATCCCATTCATTAAAACAGAGAGTGCTAGAGTAGGTGTGATATTCAATAACAACAACAAAAAGTTCAACTTGGATATGGTAAAATAGAGTTGCCTCTGAATTATCTTAATGCAGTTGCCATATTGAAAGAGGATGGTAAGAGTTTATAACTCAGAAGTGAACTCTTCCATAAATCAATTAAAAATTAAGTAAAACCATTGGTGTGAATATGATGATCAAGGGAGAAGTGATACAATGAAACGATAGTAAGTAAGACCCAATCTTGGGAACTTCTAATACCAAAAATCTAAGAAGATGAATAGAACTAGGAATGATTAACATGGACAGACCAGAAAGATGGAGGGTGTGGTGGATCAGAAGAGTGTATTGTTTATGATCAACAAGGGAAAGGGAAGTTCAGCAGAAAAGGCATGATTAACACCACCACATAATGCTACTGTGAGTTCAAATAAAATACAGACTTTAAAATGTTCATTGAAAATATTGGCCTATATATAATAGGTGATTTCTTAAATAAGTTGCTGTAAAACTTTCTTATTTTTACTCCCTCACTGTCTCTTCCTCTTTTTCTATAAACTGTGTTTTGTTTGTTAAGAGAGGTGGACTGGAGATTCTTTGGAGAAGAATATAGTCAAGGGTGTAGCCTACTTCTAGCTTGCACAAGGCAGTGTTATCAGTTATCTATATACTCTTAACACATATTTAAATCTTTCCTTAGAACAATGTGCTCATTCTCAAATTAGCTATAAATGGCCTATAGGAAAACATTTAAAATGTGATTTTTCTCAGTTTGCAAAAATTTACCACACTGAACTCTTGCAAAAAAAGGATGGTATCCATCTGATGGGTACCTAAGTGACCATCATCCTTGGCCATGTAGCCTGCTGCTCATGGGCAAAAGTTTAGTGGGGATTTAATATGAAACTCTGGAGAGTTACTATGGCCAGGAGGGAAGCTAATTTGGAAACAGAACACATTGAGATAAACTGCAGCAACTGGAAATAGACTTGGGATAGAGGGTAGTCTGGCTCTTTGGAATAGTTGTAGTGAGTGTAGTGGTTTGCCTGTAAGATCTTACTCAGATTTAAGCTAATGGTCTGAGTTTCCTTTTACTTACATAACCCTTCTAATCGTGATCGCACACGTTATTTTCAGATATCGTTACTGCTTGTGGGTTTGTCATTCTGATTTTCTGGGCATTGGCAGAACATTTAGTAATTATATTACATGAACTAAGCCTGTCAGACCTCCACAAAATAGACTGATGTTAACAAATGAGATATCCTCATAAGCAAAATAAACAGGAGATGGGAGCTATAATTTAAAGCACTGGCTCAACAATCCTTTTCTTATCATTCAGCTGCGAAATTAATGTGTTTGTGGCTTTTTTTAGCTATTCATGATCAGTTTAAAGTAGCAGAGACCGTAATGTTATTTTATGCTTAAAAGCACAGAACAGATCACTATTTTAGGGAAGGGTGTGTGTGTCATGTGTGTATTGGTCTGTGTCTTCTGGCCAAGTTTAAAATTGGACAACTGTCTACCAATTTCCTGAATCTTTATTATATCTTACTGGGACAATATATATTTGTCCTAGTAAGATATAATATTCCTTCTCTCCCTTATTAACCAGTGTTGTTTGCTGATACATGTTTTCTGTGGTATATTTCAAAGTTTGTCCACTAAGACTCTAAAACAGAAAGTCCTAGTTACACTTCTGAAAGGTAATAAAGTAATCCAACGCATATAAATTGAGTATTTCCTTTGAGCAAAATCCTCTGAATCAATCAGAACACCTGAAAGTTTGTTATCTGAAAGAGAATTTCATGTTTAGACAATGGAGCTTTTCAACAGTGTGCTAGCTGCAGACCGAATGTTAACATTTATTATTATCATATGGTAACTCGCTAGTTGGATTATGTGTTTTGAAAGACACTAACGGTATTAACAGTATGTGAAGTTATATTTCCAACTTAAACCGTTCTCCTTCTTTGTTTTACTGCCCTCCTCATCTTCCCGTTATATATTTTTAACAGAAGTACTCACGGCTACTTGTATGGAAAAGCTATCTTGACTTTCTACAAAGACCAACATCTTAAGTGGTTTCAAGTTGTTTAGATAAATAAATATTGTTTATCAACTCACTTCTGTCTGTCTGTTTAAAATACACAAAACCAAATGTACTCTGAGCAATGGTGAAATAAATCAAATAATAGATATTCAGTCCTTCTGCAAATGCCTGAAAGAAACAAGTGCAACACTTATGAAAAATGATGGGTGCCTTGCTGGCTTTATTTTTTTTTATCATCTTGCAATCATTTCTGAAAGAAAAAAAAGGAGTCTACATGGATATTTCCATTCCAACAAGATAGCTAGCTATTTTTCACAAAGTAGTATCAGCAAGGTAAATGCAGAAAATAACTTCAAATGAACAAATTTAAGAACTTGAATGTCACTGGTACACTTCTAAGAGGAAGATTTTGAAGCAGAAAACAAAATACTCCAGTTTTCCCAGGAGAACAAGGACTATAAGTGTAAAGCATTGGCATCTTTACTTTTAAAAAGATTTAAAATATTTATTGGCTAATTGTCAAGATACTCACTTTAAGAACTATTTAATAATTTGTAATCTATTGCTATTTGGCAATTGTTCAAAAATATGATGTATTTGGTTGTTAGAAAAAAAACCAATGTATTTGGACTTTAGAATACAAGCAAAATATACTATAAAAGTAAGATGTTCCTTAAACACCTCTACATAACAAGGATATTAATTCTATCTAAGTGCTGCATTAGTTTAGTGCTTATTTAAAATTTCTAAATGTGAATATCTAATTCTAGTCCATAGAAATTGATGCAAATATTCAAATAGTCAAGCCATGTGAGTGTTTAGGCTTCTATCCAACTGCTAATGTCTAGCTCCTTTATTTTTCTATGGTCCAGAGCCAACTTTCCCCTGCTCATCATTTCACCTTCTTTACTTAAAATACTACTTTGTATACACTCTCCTTTCTCCTCCTCGTCTTTCTCCTTATTCCTTCTGTTTCCCCTACTTCATGTTACAACCCAGTACACTGATAACATTCATTTTACTTCCACTGGTCAAATTTTCCCTTTTTTCAGTTTTGCCCTGTCGTGTTTTTTTTTAATTTTTTATTTAATTATTATTCAAGTACAGTTTTCTGTCTTTTACTCCCATCCCAGCCCACCTCCCCAGTGCTCCCACCTCCCTCCCATTTCCACCCCACTTCATTGTTGTCCATGTGTCCTTTATACTAGTTCCTGTAAATCCTTCCCCTTTTTCCCCTTAAATTCCGTCCCCTCTCCCCTCTGGTCACTGTCAGCCTGTTCTCTATTTCAGTGTCTTTGTTTTTATTTTGCTTGCTTGTTTGTTTCATTGTTTAGCTTCCCGTTAAAGGTGAGATAATATGGTATTTGTCTTTCAACACCTGGCCTATTTCACTCATCGTAATGCTTTCCAGTTCCATCCATTCTTTTGCAATGGTCAAATATTTTAATTCCTTCTCAGAAGCTTTGGAATCTTTCTCTGACTTTGGAATCTAAAGCAGGGATTTATCATTAATTCTCTATGCCTGAAATTATAATTAATTAAAGCCTTTTTGGAATCATAGAATAGGTTGTCCGCATTTTATGTGGACTGTCAGTTTATCTGTGCTTATAGCACATGCTTTAGTTTAAGTCATCCCAGTGTTTTATTTTGGTTTTCTGACATGACTGTTTGATGATATTTTCTCTTGGTTCTTTTTGATGCCTGTTAAATTATAGATTCCTGCTTTGGCACATTTCAAAAGTAAAATCTTTCAGTAGCTAAGAGGCCTCTTAGATTTACTGTCTTTAAGTGATGATGGATATATGAGGAAGGAAAAGCCATGATGTGGACAATGACCATGCATCATAAGAGTTAACTACTCAGGTGCACCCACCTAGCCTGCTGTTTGGAAAGGATCCTGCTTACATGGGTAGAGATTCTGCAGAATTGACCAAGTAATGCCATTATTGTTATTTTGTTATTATTATTATTATTCATATATCTGATATAAACTAAGAGAGAAAAATGTTCGAAAGATTGATTTAAAAAGCACTTGTGTATTTACAAGCTCCAATCCCATTCCCAATAAAGCTATTTGAACAGTTCCCACTGTTTGGGAATAGCTAGTGTTAAGAAATTTATAGCCCTAGCTGGTGTAGCTCAGTGCATTGAGTGGGGGCCTGTGAACAAGTTCGACTCCCAGTCAGGTCACATGCCTGGGTTGCAGGCCAGTTCCCAGCAGGGGACACATGAGAGGCAACCATACATTGATATTTCTCTCCCTTTCTCCTTCTCTTCCCCCCTAAAGTAAGTAAATAAAATATTAAAAAAGAAAAAGAAAAGAAATCTATAGAAGTCAAGCAAGCTGCTGATATTGGTGTCAAGTGGCCCATAAGAGAGAACATACCTTATATCACTTCTGGAAATATATCCTAAGAATCCTGAAACACTAATTCAGAAGAATATATGCATCCTTATTTTCATAACAACATTATCTACAATAGCAAAGATCTGAAAACAGCTTAAGTACCCATCAGTAGAAAAATGGATAAAAAAGCCGTGATACATTTAGATGATGGAGCACTATGCAGCCATAAACTGCAGGAACTCTTACCTTTTGAGAGAGCACGATGGACTTGGAGGTAATTAGGCTAAGTGAATGAGCCAGTCAGAGAAAGACAAATACCATATCATGTCACTTATATGTGGAATATAATGAACAAGATAAAGTGGAACAAAATAGAAACAGAAGCGTGGGTTCACAGATTTGACTGACAGTGGTCAGATGGGATGGAGGAAGGAAGAACTGGATAAAAGAAAGTGAAGAGATTAGCCAAAGGACGTGTGTGCATGACACTTGGACAGACAACAGTGTGGTGTGGCCGGAGGGAAGGAGGGTGGGGCCTGGGTAGAGGTGGGCAATGCTGGGGAAATTGAGGACATCTGCAGTAGTGTCAACCATAACGTAAAACGAGAAATCAGTAGTTTAAGAAAGAAAAATCATAGTTATCTTTGTACTAAGGAAAGTGTCAACAAGTGTGGTTGATTTTATTGTGTTTCCAAGTTGTTTCTCTCTCCTTTCGTATTAGAGGTTTACACACCTTGGCACATTGCTTTGTGATTTGCACTAGCTTCCTGTAGGGGAAACATACTTGCTCTCCAATGTCAGGTGTGGACAAGTGATTCACTTCAGTCAGTGAAGAGTCAGAAGTGGTACAAGTCTCTCCTCAGAGGAAGCTTTATTGCTGTTGACTATTTCTACTCACTGTCTTGTTCTTTTCCCTTTGCCCTCATGACAGCATGTCCCAAATGAGGCTCTTCCTACAGCTTGTGTTTTGGAAGGTAATGACATACAGAATAGAGAAAAAGCACTTGACAGCCACTGGCATATAATACAAGCAATAACTAAATTAATGTTATTATATGATACTAAAATGTTAGGGTTACTTATCATCACTGCATGAATTAGCAAACATTGACCAATACTTAAGTACATATGTGATTTATTCTAACACACAAGTAAACAAACAAAAATTCTACTTTTTTTTGGTCTGATGCTATTACAATTTCTTGATGAAGAAATAGGATTTAAGATGTCACTTGCCCCTGAGGGACCTCTTCCTTCCTCTTCATATGGGTACATTTTAACCATTACCAGAGACTGCAGTGACTTTATCTTACAGAGTGTCCATCATTATTCTCCACACCAGTGAGGTGGGATGAGGGAGAATAAAATGTCTAGAATTGCTCCTTCCATTCTCTCTCTTCCATTTTCAAACGTGAATCCTCACCCTTTCTTCAAATTCTACTACACAAAGAATGAGAAATGAGGCGTAGTGGGAATCGAACTGAGGGCATTCAAGCAGGGCTTTCATTCTTTCAGAAACAGTTAAACTAAAGCTAAATCAAAGTTACTTGAAGAGAATAAAAATGTGACTTTTCTCCTATTGAATCCTAATATATATTCTCTGAACAGGTCTCTAAACAACTAATAGTCAATTTTGCTGTCACTAATTTAAAAATGAGGAAAAAGTGGATTTTTTGCTATTGGGGAGTTCCAAATAAAACTGCTTAAAAATACTCTATGAATTGGCAGCCTCAAATTTATCAGCATTCAAAGCAACTGCATTTAATAAAGAGACGATTTTAAGAAGAATAACTCATGGGCACTGGCTTTAACTCTTTGACTTGGTATGTATACATAAACATGTATATTTTTCCTTTGTTCCCCCTTCACCCTGATTAAACTTCATTAACTCAATCTTCATGTAATTAAAATGTGTTCCTCTTTAGAAATAAGATTAGTCACAACAAAGGTATAAAAATAGACCTAGGATGAAGTGACTTAATAGACATTCTTTGAAAATAGCAGTCATATGCTTTTAGAAAAGAAAATCTTTTAGGGAGAATGTATAAAGAAAATATGGCATCAGAGCCATCACTGGAGGCCATGATTTCTATGATGTGACAGTGTTTTAATCAGGACTAATTACAATCAGAGACTAAACATCTTTGGGTAGTACTCATTAAAGTAATATTTGCCCTGGCTGGTGTAACTCAGTGGATTGGGCACAGGCCCATAAACCAAAGGGCTGCTTGTTCAATTCCCAGTCAGGGCACATGCCTGGGTTGCAAGCCAGGTCCCCAGAAGGGGGAGCTTGAGAGGCAACCCCACACTGATGTTTCTCTACCTCTCTTTCTCCTTTCCTTCCTCTCTCTCTAAAAATAAATAAATAAAATCTATTAAAAAAGGAAATATACTAAATCTCATGATGTAGCAAGTTGTGTGGAAACAATGCTGCATGCTTACCGTGGTAGGTGGAATGATGGCTCTTCAAAACATCCCTGCTCAAATCTGGGCCTGTGACTGTGTTAGTTTACGTGGCCAAAGGGACCATGCCAGACTTATTAAATCAGAGGCTAGATGACATTATCCCAAACTTTCCAGGTGGGAAAATGAATTACAATCATTCCCAGCCACTGTCTGAAAGAGACATGACTAAGGAAGAATCATTAGAAAGACTCTGCCTCACCTATAAGTGGAACCTAATCAACAAAACAAACAAGTGAGCAAAATAGAACCAGAAACTTGGAAATACAGAACAAAGTGATAGTGACCAGAGGGGAGTGGGGGGGGGGAGAATGGGGGGAAAGAAGGGGAAGGGTCAAATCAAGGAACCTGTGCAAAGGACCCGTGGACAAAGACAGAAGAGGGGGAGGATTGAGTGTGGGAAAGGAGGGTGTGGTCAGGACAGGAGAGAGCAATGGGGGGTGTGTGAGATGGGGAGGAGATAAGGATGCAGAGGTCCCAAGGCCTAGTAATATTGGAAAAGCTAATGGGAACTCTGCTTCCTGGCACTGTGAATTTAATGGAGTTGAAGGGAAACAAGGCAGATATATTGTACATCAAACCTCTGTTTATGTGTATGCTCCATAGTCCCTCGAACTTAACTTACAAAATCAAGTTCAAAGATAAAATTTTTAAGAATTTCAGCATACCAGTGGCAGAACCAAACACGGTGCCCTTCTGCAACTGCAAAGGTCAACAACAAGCCTACGTTCCTGAGAAACCTGGTTCCTGCTGACACAGTAAAGAATGACAGAGCAACAAGTCTATGAGCATGTAAGCAGGGTCTCTAATAGTGATATGTTCTAATGGAAGACAATGAGCATTGCCAAGGTATGGGGTGAGGGGCAAAAGCAGGGGTGGGAAGAGCATGCCTGGAAGAGCAAAGGGGGCAAGAGCTCTGAGGTCCTTTTTTCTGAGAACATATATAGTAAAAATGATGGGGGTAAAGGAGTTACATACTGATAGTGGGTAAGGGTGGTGCCAGCTTTCTCTGGGGGAATGTTTACCCAAATGTAGGTATGTGTGAGGAGTCCTTTCTCAGATAGTGGGAATGGTACATAGCATTTCAAGGACTTTCCTCTCACCTCTCACCTTGGGATGTTCAGGCCACCCGGCAATCTTAATGAGATTGATGCAGAAGCTTACAGAAGCCCAGTCTCAAGGATTCTCCCCTCTTCCAGGCTAACATAGTGTTTCTTGTGATTTTGGAACACTGGGCAATATTGTCTGACCAGGCTCAGTACTGCTGAGCTAGTGGGTGAGACATGTCTACCTTTGCTACCAGCCTTGTGTTGAGTTCTTTGTTAGACTATAATGATGAGGCCCCTGACTTTATTTCCCCTTTGCCTAGCTGCCACCTAACAAAGCCAGCCCAGAATATCACTATATCATTTCTTTTATTATGTTTTTTAATGGTTAAAGGGAAAAACCTTTCAATACTACATGATCATGACTCCTATGTGATCAGAACATTGAAAATACAGCCTAGAAAATAAAAATCCTTAGAATTACAGGATTACAGGCAGGGCTTTTTTGTTGTTGTTGTTGTTGTTTTGTTTTTACAGAGCTAGAACTTCGTCTATCGAGATTATCAGATAAAAATAATCAGCAAATAAAACCTTTTAAGAAAAACATCAGTGATCAAAATAGATACTTTTCCTTGACCAGTTTAAAGTTATTTAAAAAGAAAGAAAAACCAAAACTGGGTCCCCCCAAAATCCTTATTTGAACTATGATATTAACCAGAAATAAATTTTCATTGTGTTTAGTTTATAGTATTTTAGGATTGTTTACTACAGAAGTTGGCCTCTTTGAGTTAAACATAGTTCATACTAAGACAAGAGGTTCTACCCTAATTATTATTGGAGCAAGAAAGAGTATTTCTAGATATAACAGTGGAAGTAACCTGCCCCCTAAAAAACCCTGCTTATGCAGTTCTTCTAATTAATAAATAAGAATATTTAAATATTATTACATATTAAATATCAGAACAACCTACAATCTTTTCCTATCCTAGTCTTTCTCTTCCAACCTATGAGGTCTAAAGGCAAGATAAATAAAAATTAAATAAAGACTTTATTTTTTTCTGTAGTTCACACCATGGAAGTAAGCCGTTTTCTGGATTAAGACTGACTTTGAGAGAGTTACCCCTTCACAATGATTCTATAACTATAAGATGACATTAACTTGCTTCTATGATTTTGGGATTTTTTGTTTGTTTTTTATTTCCCCCCCCCCAAACCTGATCCCTTTTGGTGTAGCTATGTAAAGAAACAAGAGAAAGCCATTGTGTCAGTGTTTAGTTATTAGAAATCAAACTGCTTTGTAAATCTGAAACTAATATGAAATAATATTGAATATCCACTGTAATTAAAAAACAAAGTTTTTAAAGAAGTCAAACTGCTTTAACACAAAATTTCTTGTTCCTCTTTTCCTTCACTGCTAATTAAATCTTACAATAGCCCTCCAAACTATGAATAATATCATACCTTAACATAATCTTCACAGCAAGTGGTTGACTCAGAAGTGTTCATGACTGCTTTTCCTTTTATGCTTTAAATGTTTTCCTTGGTTGTTATTTTCATTATTGTCTGTTCCAGTCTTCTAATCAGGAAAACAGAGTTACATAAAATGACCTCACTGAGAAATAGGATGCTAGGCAGAAAAAAAAAAAAGATAATTGAAGTTTTGTAACTATTAAGAGACTGAAAGGCTTGGGAACAATTTTGCTATTACTGGCATGCTTAAGATGAGTTGGATGTTTTGGTTCTTGAATAAGTGAAATAATGTAAAATGTGTCAGCAGTTCCAAACAAGGATTCTGCTTTTACTTTTCTGCTCCACTGAGATGAGTCACTTTAGTGTCAGTGAAACTAAAGACAAGGTTGGAAGGGAGACTGGTGTGGTGGCGGAAGGGATGATGCTCAAAAATCATCTAAGGGTCACAGAACACAAAACTGCACATTACTACCTGTTAAAATTACGCTCATTTTCATTTACAAACAAGCATTAATTGATCGATACTGTGTGCCTAACATTGACTCAGTAACGAATAATATAGGAAAACACTTCTCTCTATGTAATTAAAACTATTTTTAATAAATATTTCAAAATACTTTGGAAGAAATTGAACTTATTTTTAATTGTGAAAGGCTAGTAGTTAAATTCACATGAATCATGAGTAAAGTAAAAGAAATCCATGTTTCAATTATGTGTTAGCTTAGTGAATGTAATCACAGCTTTAGCTTTCAATTATATTTCTTTTTTTCAGTTTTTTAAATTTTATTTAGTTATTTTTCAAGTACAGTTTTTTGTCTATTTCTCCCATCCCAGCCCCGCCCCCACCCCATGCTCCCCACCTCCCTCCCATTTCCACCCCCCTTGGTTCTCCTCCCTGTGTCCTTCCTATTTTTTCCTCCAAAGCCCTCCCCCTTTTTCTCCTTAAATTCCCTTCCCTCTCCCCTCTGGTGAAATAGGCCAGGGGTTGAAAGACAAATACCATATGATCTCACCTTTAACAGGAAGCTAAACAACAAAACAAACAAGCAAGCAGAATAAAAACAAAGACAATGAAATAGAGAACAAAGGGACAGTGATCAATTATATTTCTGCAGGAAAGAAATATTTATTAATTTTTAAATCAACCCTGGTTAAATATACAAGTTATACTTTTATGTGGAGAATGCTTTAATGGAGACTTATGGTTGAAAATCGCAGATAACACAAATACATATTTCTTCTTTTTCTTGACACATTAAAATAATAGAAAACAAAAATAATGATATAAACCACAACAATAAAGAATACCAAATGAAGGCCAGCAACATATGAGTAATGTTAGTAAATTTTCAGGAGACAGAAAACAGTAGGCACAGTGTCGACTAATAATGTGAGAAAGCCACAGTGGTTGGTTGACAAGCAGAAGGGGTTATAGCCCACGAAGCAGTTCCGTGGTCTGCCAGGCTACAGAAGGCAGGAGTGAGAGAAGAGTTGATTGCAAAACCATTATGTATCTTTTTTCATGTCGTTATGGTTATTTTGATAATATTAATTTATCAGGAGAAAATTCAGGAATATGCTACAGTTTGTTGAGTCAGGTCATATCTCTTAATTACAGAAAAGCAAGCCCCCCACCCAAGTAGGCAAGTCATGTAATTTTTAAATATTTTGATCATTGTCTATTTTTGTGCCTAGTATCCATTGTTAAATTTTTTGTTTTTTTATTTCATTTATTAGGGTGACATTGGTTAATAAAGTTATATAGGTTTCAAGTGTACAATTTTATGATACATCATCTGTACATTGCATTGTGGGTTCAACACTGAAAGTCAAATTTTCATTGCCATGTATTTAACCTCTCAAAAGTGGTCTCGAAGTTCCCAACAACAGCATACTAAGTTGATGGCAAGATGATTGAGACCAATGTAACTTAAGGAAGACTTTTAAATAGAATACATTTTGCCCTGGTCAAGTAGCTCAGTCAGAGTGCCATCCCCATATGCCAAGGTTGTGGATTCCATCCCCACTCAGGGCACATACAGGAATCAACCAAGGAATGCATAAGTAATGGAGCAATAAATCAATGCCTCTCTCTTTCTCTCTCAATTAATCAATCAATGAAAAATAAATAGAGTACATTTTGCTTATGAATTTGAGTTGAGCTGGAGAACTCCTCCAAAAATAATCTCAGGTTGATTTGGAACCAATCAATGGGGCAATTTCTAAATGTGGATTTTTCTTACAGTGGACCAAATAACTTATTTTTATTTTTATGTATTCTCTCCAAGCCTCAGTTTCTTGATGTCTAAAGCAACAACAATGAGAAACTTAACATACAGCATTATTATAAAGATTTGATATATTAACTTTGCCCCAAAAAGTGCTAATAAATAGTAGTTCTCCAATATAACTATGAATACACACATGCATTTTATTGTGAAAATCCAGTGATGATATAAGTAGTGAAGTACCATGTTTAAATATTGATTTTATTAAGAGGCATCAGTTTGCATCATCAGGATTTATATGATATTAGACATAGAATGTGTTAGGAAGACTGTTTTATTGTAATAGTTTAGGTGTAAGAGTATGAAGCTCCAATTTAAGGCAGCAAAGGTCAAAAAATGAGGAAGAATAGAAGAAGAAGAAGAAGAGGAAGAGGAGGGGGAAAAGAAAAAATGAAATTATACTTACAAAAATTATTAAGAATTTAAAATTGTCAGAACTTTTTTTAGTTCATTTTTGTTGATTACACTACTACAGATATTCTCATTTTGTCTCCTTTCCTACCTTCCCCACATACTCACCTCCCCCTTCTCTCAGCCATCACCATACTGTTGTCTGCATTTATGAGTTATCAATATGTGTTCTTTGGTTAATCCTTCACTTTCTTTCATCCAGTTCACCCTTCACCCTTTACTTCTGAGAGCTGTCAGTCTGTTCCATGTATCCATGCCTCTAGTTCCATTTTGTTCATCAGTTGATTTTGTTCATTAGATTCCACATATAAGTGAGGTCATATAGTATTTTTCTTTTTCGTACTGGCTTATTTCACTTAGCATATTCTCCAGGTCCATCTATGTTGTTGCAAAAGGTAAGAGTTCCTTTTTAATGACTGTGTAGTATTCCATTGAGTAAAAGTACCATCTTTTTTTTTTTTACCCATTCATCTACTGATGGGCACTTGGGCTGTTTACAGTTCTTGTCTGTTATAAATGATGCTGCTATGAACACAGGGTTGCATATATTCTTTTGAATTGGTGTTTTGAAATTTTTAGGATATATTCCAGAAGTGAAATTTCTGAATCGAAAGGCAGTTCCATTTGTATTTTTATTATTTTTTTTAGAAAACTTGATACTGTTTTCCATAGTGGCTATACTGTTTGCATTCCTACCAACAGTGCACTAGGGTTCCCTTTTCTCCACATTCTTGCCAACACTTGTTTGTTGATTTATTATTGATTGTCATTCTGACAGGTATGAGATGCTATCTCATTGTGGTGTTAATTTGTGTCACTTCATTGCTGAATGGTAGTGCAAGTGAAGGGAACAGAGAAGTTAAAGCTATATCCAGGTTTCCCAAATGTAAAACGGAGAATGCTATAGACAACATCAGAGCATCTTACAGTTATTGGTGATCTGCTTTTTTTCTACCTATTTGACCTTTACAGTATACATGAGCAAACAAAGAGAAGTTTTAAAATATAAACCAAAACACATTTATGATTTATTTAAATCCCTCAATTAACCCCATTCCTTTAAAGATGAAGTTCAGTGTCTTCATATGATCTAAGATCACCATGACTGAGTTCTTGTTCTCATGTTTCTGAGACTATTTTATGTCACATCCCTCCTCAGTTTATGTGCCTAAACCTGAAGTAGATCTCTCTTCATTTATAGAATACAGCAAGCACTTTCCCAACTCTGATTTTCTCACCTGCTGAACCTCTGCCTAAATGTTACTCTTCATGTGGTTAGCCAATTCTTCTTCATCTGGCCTCACCTTAAATATATATCATCCCCCTCAGAAAGTACTTCCCTGGTCACCTTATCTAATATGAACCTCCAATTATTTTTTACTATAATATTGTATTTATTTTTCTGGAGGGCATCTTTTATAACATGTTAAAGTACATTTCTTTATTTTTAAATTATATACCACTTCCAAATATTTTTGACTGAGTGCATTCAGGGACTATGTCATTTTACTTTAGCTATCATGTGCTCATCATTTACCCTGTGTGGCTATCACCTGGCGTATAGCAGGCTGGTAATACATACAGCTCTAGAAAGAATGAATCTCCAGTAGGAAATATGGAGATCTCTGGATTTTAAACTATACAAAATAGAAATGTGGTTTTGTAAAAATTGCTAAACACAGAGTGACTAAAACTTTCAGAGTGAATGTGATAACAAGAGGAGAACAAATGGAAGAAGAAATGGACTAGGATTAAATCTTGGGGCATGACAATACTTATTTAAAAATAAGCATTTTCTTAAATTATTTTTAATTAATTAATTTATTTATTTATTAAATTATTTTTCAACTACAGTATTCTTTCTTTTACTCCCTTCCCAACCTACCCCCTGGCCCCCACCTCCCTCCCCTTTCCATCCCCCTTAGTAGTTGTCCATGTGTCCTTCATGCTAGTTCCTGTAAATCCTTACTTTTTTTCCCCTGAAATTCCTTCCCCTCTCCCCTCCCGTCACTGTCCCCTTGTTCTCGATTTCAGTGTCATCGTTTTTATTTTGCTTGCTTGCTTGTTTTGTTATTTAGCTTCCTGTTAAAGGTGAGATCATATGGTATTTGTCTTTCACCACCTGACTTATTTCACTCAGCATAATGCTTTTCAGTTCCATCCAAGCTGGTGCAAAGGGTATGAGCTTCTTCCTTCTTTCTACTGTATAGAGTTCCATTGTGTATATTTACCTTAATTTTTTGATCCATTAATTTAATGATGGGCACCTAGGTTGCTTACAGCTCTTGGCTATTGTAAATTGTGCTGCTATGAACATTGGGGTGCACAGGTTGTTTTGGATTGGTATCTTAGGATTCTTAAGATATAGTCCCAGCAATGGAATTGCTGGGTCATAAGGCAGGTCCATTTTTAGTTTTTTTAGAAAATTCCATACTTTTTTCCATAATGGTTGTACCAGTCTGCAATCCCACCAACAGTGAACTAGGAACCCCTTTTCCCCACAACCTCTCCAACATTTGTTGTTTGTTGCTTTGTTTATGATAGCCATCCTGACCAGTGTAAAGTGGTATCTCATTGTGGTTTTAATTTTCATCTCTCTGATGGCTAGCAATATTGAGAATCTCTCCATGTGTCTCTGGATCCTCTGTATGTCCTCCTTGGAGAAGTGTCTGTTCAAGTCCTTTTCCCATTTTTTAATTGGGTTATTTGTCTTCTTAGAATGGAGTTGTGTAAGTTCTTTGTATATTTTGGAGATTAAACCCTCGTCTGAGGTATCATTGGCAATTATGATTTCCCATACAGTTGGTTGTCTTTTTATTTTAATACTATTTTCTTTAGCCACGCAGAAGCTTTTTATTTTGATGAGATACCATTTGTTTATTCTTTCCTTTATGTCCCTTGCTCTAGGGGACATATCAGTAAATATGCTGCTGCGTGAAATATCTGAGATTTTCATGCTAATGTTTTCCTCTAGGGTTTTAATAGTGTCATGGCTTATATTTAAGTTTTTTATCCACCTTGAATTTATTTTCATGTATGGTGTAAGTCAGTGCTCAAGTTTCATTTTTTGCATGTGACTGTCCAGTTCTCCTAACACCATTTGTTGAAGAGGCTTTTTTTAGTCCATTTTATGTTACTGTCCCCTTTGTCGAATATTAAGTGACTGCAGAGAGTTGGGTTTATTTCTGGGCTCTCTGTTCTGTTACACTGGTCTATGTGCCTGTTTTTATGCCAGTACCAGGCTGTGTTAATTACATTGGATTTGTAATACAATTTGATATCAGGTATTGTGATTCCTCCTACTTCGTTCTTCTTTCTCAAAATAGCAGCTGCTATTCTGGCTCATTTATGGTTCCATATAAATGTTTGAAGTGTTTGTTCTATGTCTGTGAAATATGCCATTGGTACTTTGATAGGTATTGCATTGAATCTGTAAATTGCTTTGGGTAGTATGGACATTTTGATTATGTAAATTTTGCCAATCCATGAACACAGTATATGTTTCCATTTGTTTGTGTCTTCCTTGATTTCTTTCTTCAGTGTTGAGTAGTTTTCTTCCTACAGTTCTTTCACCTCCTTGGTTAGGTTTATTCCCAGATATTTTATTTTTGTTTTTGCTTTATCAAATGGTATTTTTTCTTGATTTCTGCTTCTCTTCATGTATTGTTAGTATATAAATATGCCTTTGATTTCTGGATATTCACTTTGTAACCTGCTGTTTTTACCAAATTCATTTATTAGCTCAAGCAGTTTTTGAGTAGAATCTATAGGGTTTTCTATATACACTATCATGTCATCTGCAAACAATGACCTCCTTTCCAATTTGGATGCCTTTTATTTCCTTTTGTTGTCTGATCACCATGGCTACAACTTCCAGTACTATATTGACTAGAAGTGGTGAAAGTGGACATCCTTATCTGGTCCCTGATATTAATGGAAAAGATTTTAGTTTTTGCCCATTGAGTATGATGTTGGCTATAGGTCTTTCATATGTGGCCTTTATTATATTGAAGAATGCTCCCTCTATTTCCACTTTGCTGAGTGTTTTTATCATAAATGGGTGTTGTATCTTATCAAAAGCTTTTTCTGCATCTATTGATATGATCATGTGGCTTGTTTTTGCTTTTGTTTTTATGATGTATTACATTTACTAATTTGGGAATATTGAACCATCTTTGCATCCCTGGGATGAATCCCACTTGGTCATGGTGTATGATCTTTTGGATATATTGTTGGATGCGATTTGCCAATATTTTTCTCAGGAATTTGGCATCTATGTTCATCAGTGATATTGGCCTGAAGTTTTCTCTCTTTGTTGTGTCTCTATCTGGTTTTGGAATTAGGATGATGCTGGCTTCATAAAAGGAGTTTGGGAGTTTTCCATCCTTTTGGATTTTTTGGAATAGTCTGTGAAGAATAGGGGTTAGCTCTTCCTTAAAAGCTTTGTAGAATTCTCCCGTGAAACCATCTGGTCCAGGGCTTTTGTGTGATGGCAGTTTTTTTTTTTTTATTACTGTTTCAATTTCTTTAGCTGCTATTGGTTTATTCAGGTTTTCTGCTTCTTTTTCATTGAGTTTTGGGAGATTATATTTTTCTAGAAATGTGTCCATTTCCCCTAGGTTTTCAAATTTTTGGGCATATAGTTCTTCATAGTAATTTCTTACAACCCTTTCTATTTCTGTGGTATCAGTTTAATCTCTCCTCTTCCATTTCTGATTGTGTTTATTTGTGTCCGCTCTCTTCTTTTCTTGATGAGCCTACTTAAAGGCTTGTCTATTTAGTTTATCTTTTCAAAGAACCAACTCCTGGATTCGTGGATCCTTAGAATTGTGCTTTTAGTCTCTGTGTCATTTAGTTCTGCTCTGATCTTGGTTATTTCCTCCCTTCTACTTGCTCTGGGCTGTTTTTGTTGTTGTTCCTCGAGTTCTTGCAGGTATAGAGTAAAGTTGTTTGTTTGAAATGTTTCTGTTTTCTTTAGATGGGCCTGTATTGCTATAAACTTCCCCCTCAGGACTGCCTTCGCTGTCTCCCATAAGTTTTGGGTTGTTGTGAGATAGTTTTCATTTGTTTCCAGAAACATTTTGATTTCTTCCCTAGTTTCATTCTTGACCCATTTGTTGTTTAATAGCATACAATTCAGTCTCCATGATTTTGGGTGTTTTGGGTTTTTACCTTTGGGGTTGGTTTCCAATTTCAGTCCCTTGTGGTCAGAGAAAATGCTTGGTATGATTTCAATATTCTTGAATTTGTTCAGTCTCGTTTTGTGTCCTACCATGTGGTCTATCTTTGAGAATGTTCCATGTGTATTTGAAAAGAATGTGTATTTAGCTTCTTTGGGATGAAGGGCTCTGTATACATCTGTTAAGTCCATTTCATCAAGGGTGTTGTTTAATGCAGCAATATCTTTGTTGATATTTTGTTTGGAAGATCTGTCCATTTTTGATAGTGGGGTGTTAAAATTCCCTACTATAATTGTGTTGCTGTCTATATCTTTCTTGAATTCCTCTAAGATTTTCTTTATATATTTGGGTGCTCCTATGTTGGGTGCATATATGTTTAAGATGTTAATGTCTTTTTGGTGGATTCTTCCCTTGAGTATTATGAAGTGACCTTCTGGGTCACTCTTTATGGCTCTTTTTTTGAAGTCTATTTTGTCTGCTATGAGAATTGCTACCCCAGCTTTTTTTCTTGTCCATTTGCTTAGAAAATTTGTTTCTAGCCTTTCACTTTTAGTCTGTGATGGTCTTTTGTACTGAGGTGGGTCTCTTGTAGTCAGCATATGGGTGGGCCATGCTTTCTTATCCATTAAGCTATTCTGTGTCTTTTGATTGGAGCTTTTAATCCATTTAGTTTAAGGTTATTATTGATAGGTACTTATTCATTGCCATTTTTGTATCTGTGTTCCTCTCTGCCTCTCTCTTTTCCTTCCTTTCCTTAAAGCAGTTCTTTTAGTATTTCTTGTAAGGCTGGTTTGGTGAAAGCATATTCATTTAGACTTGTTTAGTCTTGGAAGCTTTTTATTTGGCCCTCTATCTTGATTGAGAACCTTGTTGGATAAAGTAGCCTTGGTTGTAGGCCTCTGGTTCTCATTACTTGGGATATTTCTTGCCATGCTCTTCTTGCTTGGAGTGTTTCCATTGAGAAGTCAGTAGCTAACCTTATTGGGACTCCCTTTTATGTTACTTTCTTTTTCTCTCTTGCTGCCTTTAAGATTCTCTGTTTGTCTTGGAATTTTGCCATTTTAATGATGATGTGTCTTGAAGTGGGCCTCCTTAGGTTTCTTGATTGGGACTTTGTGTGATTCCTGTATTTTTGTGACTTTTTCTCTCATCATTTTAGGAAAATTTTCTCTCATTACTTATTCAAATATGTTTTCTATCCCTTGTTCTTCTTCTTCTCCTTCTGGTATCCCTATTATTCGGATATTATTACATTTCATATTGTCTTGCATTTCTCTTAATCCCTCTTCATTCTTTCTGAGCCTCTTTTCTCTTTCTTGTTCTTTCTGGGAGATGTTTTCTACTTTGTCCTCCAACTCACTAATCAGGTATTCTGTCTCATCAACTCTATTTTTAATACTTTCTACTGTGTTCTTCAATTCAGAAATTGTATTCCTCATTTCCTCTTGACCCTTGCTAATAGTTTCCATTTCCTTTTTCATGTTGATATAGTTTGCTGTGAGATCATTATAGCTCCCCTGTAGTTTCTGGTAGCTCATTGTGAGCTCTTTGAACTTCCTGATAACCACTGCTTTGAATTCAATATCTGACAATTGACTTGCTTGTATTTCATCTAACATTCTTTCTGATGGTTCCTCCTTTCTTTTCATTTTGCGATTGTTTCTTTGTCTTCCCATTATTTGTGAGACTCTTCTTGTTAGCCTCAGCTTCTTAGATTGATCTGTTTTGACTCCCTGGGTTTATGGTGTGAACTTCTGTGGTGGAATACCTGTGAGATTCAGTGGTGCAGTCTCTTTTGGTTATCCTGTTGTTCTCTGCTTCCACCTACTCAAATATGCAGCAACTTATAGCTTCTCTCCTACAGCAAAGTGCAATTTGTGTCTCTCTGACTCTACTGTTCGGAGGCCTCTTTTATGGGTCCAGCTCTGGTCTTTTCATATTTTCAAGTTGTTTGTGTCTCTTTGTGGGAAAAAGAAAGAAAAGACAGGGAAAGAAATAAAAGGAAGAAAAAAGGAAGGTAGGGGAATGGAGGAAAGAGTGATAAATTTGGAAAGAAAGGAAGAAGGAATAAAACAGAAAATCCAAAAAAAAAGAGGACAAAAGTATCAAAAGATAAAACAGTAATAAAATTTAAAAGAAATAACAGATTACTTTAAAAAAGCAAATAGATAAAGAAAAGGAAAGGAAAAAGAAAGAAAAGTAAAAAAAAATAATAAAATAATAAAATAAAGTAAAATTAAATTAAAAAAAAAGAAAAGAGAGAGAGAGAAAAAAAAGGAAACATTGCTTGTTGGTTTCAAACTGGCCAAACCGTTTTTTCTGGCTGCAGTTGGCTGAGGGTCGATTATTGTAATTTTTCTTCCAACCCTCTCTCAGGAGCCAGACCTTTGGTGCCTCTCCCCAGCTCCCTACAATGGGGAACTAGGACTTCCTCACAGCGCTCTTTTCCCAGGGGTTGCTGCTGTGGATTGGGTTGCGGGGTGCGTGGGCACCTGCGCTGACCAAGTTGCCTGGTTTTCAGTGGATCTAGCACAGACCTGCCCCCATTCTGTGGGGAAGCTCCAGGCCCTCTGCCCAACCTCAGGTTCACTGTCAGGTTGGGTGTGGACCCAACCAGGCAGTGGTGTCTATTGAATTCAGAGCCCCACACTATACCTATCAGACCTCCGGGGCTGGCAAGCACAGAGTCCTTAGCACCCTCTCTGTAAACTCTAGCAAACAAGTCTCTCCTGGCACCCAACCTTGCCTGGCCAGAAAGGGAGGAAGTTGCGGATCTCAGCTCTTTCCCCAGGACCCCTCCACAGGCCTGGGGCTTCCAGATAGTCCGAGGGAGATGAACGGAAAGCCGGGAGCCCATCTGAGGACTGGGTGCCGCTGTCCTAGAAATGCTATGTGCATGTCAAGGCTTGCTGCAGGGTGTATACTGATCCCCTGAACTGTGAGCCGGCTGAAATCCCTTCTGCTCCTTTCTTTGTTTTGGTCCCCCGGCAGGCCCTGGCCGAAAAATCCCAGGGAGGGAGCAGCACAGGTGACTGGCCTGGGCGCTGAATGTTGGCCCAGTCGCGTTAGGCGCTCATCCAGATACACTGTGCACAGGGTGCTGACCCCTGAACCATGCACTGGCCGAAATCCCTTCAGTTCCTGTTTTTGTTTTGGCAGGCCCCAACCTCCAGGAATCCAAAATAGGAAGTTGCACGGGCACTGGTCCAGAACGCCTGGCACTCATCAAGGGGCACCGTGCTCCGAGCACCGGTTCCGGACTGTGCAACCCCCGAATTTCCTGCTGTTCCTCTCTTTGCTCTGTCCCCGAGACTCTACTGTACCGCTGCTGTCTCCCTACCATCTGGTTCCTCCATGACCGTGGAGATTTCTGGTCCCTTATTTTCATATATGCTGGACAACTGCTGGCTTGCTGGCTTCTCCTCCACCCACAGGTTTCTCTCCTTTGTGTACAAGGAACTGGAATCTGCTCCATCCTACTCCACCGCCATCTTGAAGAAAAAATGCATTTTCTTAAATTATTAATGTGATGCATGTATCTTGAAAAAATAAATAAGTAAATGTTCTACTATGCATTATCCCAACCATTTCCATGAGTAGCCACTATTAACCATTTGTTAACTATCTCTGAATACATGTCATAATAATATACAAACACATGATAGATAAATAAATAGAGAAAATTGAATTCAACAGAATTCCTACCAGGCAGATCACGCTATTTGTTCTTGAAAACTCCTTCACTAGGCCACTTAAGGTAGAAAGTATGACTCCATAAGGGACTAAAAAAACTGAAGTATGTACAAAATAAGAACAATTTTTTTTAAAGAAGAATAATTTGCATTTATCTTTGACAAGGTAACGAATATTTTAAAATGAACTGGGATTGTCTTTTTAATTTAATACTGTTTTCTTTAGCCATGCAGAAGCTTTTTATTTTGATGAGATCCCATTTGTTTATTCTTTCCTTTATATTCCTTGCTCTAGGGGACATATCCGTAAAAATGTTGCTGCGTGGAATATCTGAGATTTTCTTGCCAATGTTCTCCTCTAGGACTTTAATGGTGTCACGGCTTATATTTAAGTCTTTTATCCACCTTGAATTTATTTTGGTGTATGGTGTAAGTTGGTGCTCAAGTTTCATTTTTTTGCATGTAGCTGTTCAGTTCTCCCAACACCATTTGCTGAAGAGGCTATCTTTACTCCATTTTATGTTACTGCCCCCTTTGTCGAATATTAATTGACTGTAGAGGGTTGGGTTGATTTCTGGGCTCTCTGTTCTGTTCCATTGGTCTATGTGCCTGTTTTTATGCCAGTACCAGGCTGTTTTGATTACAGTGGCTTTGTAATACAGTTTGACATCAGGTATTGTGATCCCTCCTACTTTGTTCTTCTTTTTCAAAAGAGCAGCTTCTATTTGGACTTGTTTATGATTCCATATAAATTTTTGAAGTGTTTGTTCTATGTCTGTGAAATATGCCATTGGTACTTTAATAGGTATTGCATTGAATCTGTATATTGCTTTGGGTAGTATGGACATTTTGATGATGTTAATTCTTCCAATCCATGAACACGGTATATGTTTCCATTTTTTTGTGTCTTCCCTGGTTTCTTTCTCAAAGAACCTATGCACCACAATGTTCATAGCAGCACAATTTACAATAGCCAAGAGTTGGAAGCAACCTAGGTGCCCATCAGTAAACGAATGGATCAAAAAATTGTGGTACATATACACAATGGAATTCTATGCAGCAGAGAGAAAGAAGGAGCTACTACCTTTTGCAACAACATGGATGGAACTGGAAAGCATTATGCTGAGTGAAATAGGCCAGGCATTGAAGGACAAATACCATATGATCTCACATTTGACAGGAAGCTAAAGAATAAAACAAACAAGCAAACAGAATAAAAACAAAGACACTGAAATAGAGAACAAGTGGGCAGCGACCAGAGGGGAGAGGGAAGGGAACTTAAGGGGAAAAAGGGGGAGGGATTTTGAGGAACAAGTATGAAAGACACAGAGATGAGGACTGGGGGGGGGGGGGGATGGGAGGGAGGGGGGAAACCGGGCGGGGGGGTGGGGTGGGATGGGAGAAATAGATAAAAAAAAATGTACTTGAAAAGTAACTAAATAAAATTTAATATTAAAAAAATAAAATAAAATGAACTGGGAAAAATAAAGATGGCTGAAACTTTGAGGGCCATGGACTTGCATTTCTTCTCTACCTCTCCATCAATTGTAGATAAGTATTCAAGAAAAGAAAAGAACTTTAGTGCGTGTTTGCATCTATGTGTGTTCTAAATCCATCTTCATGTTTGGGCAGAGATAGAAATATGGAAAATGTGGAGAGGATGTTTACTGTCCTGGACAATATCATTGGGTAATGGATGAATTTTTTTAAGTTCCTATAATATCTGGATAATTTATGCATACTTTTTAAAGCTCTCATGAAAACATACTCTAAAAATTATACTGCAACATATTTTTACCAATTTGGCACCAAATTAAATCCATATAATTACTTCTATATTTTAAAATCTATTTGTATACAGCTGATTCAAATGCCATTGTACTTCATTGTGAAAATTTATTTCTTATCCTATATTTATGAACTTTGAACTCATTTACATAATTTATTTACTGCACATTGAGACAATAAGCAACTTGAAAAATATTTCTGTGCTCTTTATAAATATTTTAATCTCATACTCCATGAAGTAGACTCTGGTTCAGTACATTTTTATTTTTTATATAAAAATCTACTTGCTAAAGGAATGTTAATTTTTACTTTCACCAGCAGCATGTGGGTGTTCTCTGTCATCACATTCTCTATCCTCCAGTACTATTTTCAATTTTATATTAAAAAAACTTTACCAATCTGATAGATGAAATATAGCTGCCCATTGTTTTTAAATAACAGTCAATGGGATTGCTATGAAACATCTTTTAGGTTATTGTTTTCTTTTTAGTTATTGTTTTTAATTGATTGTTGTATTAGGTGCCTTCTGTTCACTTCCTTGAGCAATCTGATTTCTTCTCTGCTCCGTTTTGTTCTCCCCGTTTCAGTATAGAAGGGCTACATTAATTAGCTCTGACTTCTGTTTGGTTTCAGCTCAGGCTGAGCCATAATATGGCATATTCTCCTGATAATGTAAGTGAGTGGTGGGGAACAGCCTGGTAGCTGGTGGAAACTTAATTATATTGGACTCCATGTTTTATGAAAAATATAATATTTGTCTTTACAGAAATCTATTTAATATATAGATTTTTCTCCTTTCTCAAAAATATTCTGTTAACTGTAGACCTCACCATGCCACTATGCTGTCGCACACAAGATTGCTTCCAACAAAGAACATTTTTTAAGCCATGGACATGTGTCAGTGGCCCAGATCCTTGGTATACACTGGTCTTATGGTGTGTCCCTCATCCACAAGCAGCTGGCCCAACAGAATGGTCAAATGACTTGTTGAAGGCTTAGCCATGCCAGCAGAGGACCTCACCCAGCAAGTTTTGGATGTAGTCCTATTAAATGGAGTATGTGCCTCAAACTATTGTACCATGATCTCTGCAGCCAAGATGTAAGGACCAGGAAGCAAATGGTAGCAGTAAGAATAACCTACTTTGTTCCTCCTTCCTCAGGACTTTTGGCTAAGACAATTTTGGAACCTTAAGCCAAAAGAAGTAATGTTTTTGAGAGAAGATATGGCCATGCTTTCCATGAAGTGCAAGTTTATATTGTCTACAGATGAAATAACCTTTCATGAATCTGAGCCATTAGGAAGAGAAGTATTGTACTGGCTAAAATTTCTGGTCCCAATCACTATAGGAAATGAGTTGGTGATATAACATTTTTGCAAGAGGAGTATGTTTGAAACTCAAGGGATTGATTTTGAGGTAAATTTTAATAGTCCCTTGCCAAATAGTTCTGGTCTATGGAAACTGAAGCAATCTAATAAAGATGAGATCTTGAAGGATTAAAATCTTATAAGAATTAAGACTTGTGTCACCTGAACAGGTAAATAACTCATTTGGATAAGCTGAGGGCAGAGGATAAGAGCACCAGAATTGAACTGATAAATCAGTTATATTATTTAATGTAAATTTTGTGACCAGATATGGAAGGAGTTGTTTTAGCAGCTGTGTTTTATGGAATTGAATAGTTTATATTCTTACTGCTTAATTTAGCTTTAGAATACGATTAAAATTGGCAACACTTTGCAACAATATTGCAATTATTGAGCTGTGCATTCCACATATCAGGGACACAAAGTTTACTTGGATGAAGGGCAGAGTACATGCTGAGGTGCAGGGCAGGAGTGGGGTCTAAAATTTACTGAATATCTTTTGTTTTACCCTCCAGGTCCATGCTTCATTTTTTCTACCTTGCTTGCTGTCCAGATATGCTAACACATATATAGATTGCATCAGAGAAGTTGTCAGAAAGAGAGCTGCCAGGTGGCCAATTAGGATAATAAGCCAAACTGAAAATAACAGCCAAATCTTTATTCACTTACTGAGACAATAGAAGCAAGAAGCTGGAAAGAAGTTGCTGGCTCCCCTAGTGTTCCATTTCCCCTACAGAATGACACCGGGACAAGGGTCAGGTGAACGAGTGTGGACAGGGGGATGGTCTGTGCCAGAAGAGCCCCCCACATGAGGCTTCTGTCATTATATACATGTGGGGGCCAGGAGAAGGAAGAGCGGGAAGGCTTCGGAGAGGAAAAGTATTGGTTCAAAGCTGGACTGAAGGTCACGGTTTCCTTAAGGGCAAACAAGCTCTCACAATTCATTCTCACTCCAGGGACTGGTAACCATTTCCGCTTTAGTCCCTTTGGTCCTAAAGTTAGTACCAGCTGAAATTTTACCAAAAGTGGGGTTCTTCCCCCAGGCCATGTGGTTTTGCAACACCTATAACCTCAGAAAGAAACCTTTTGTGTTGCCGTATTTTGAGTATTTCAACTGACCTTGACTAAGGCATTTGTTCATTTATATTCCTTGGCCTTGCGAAATTGCTGTTGTAAGCTTTTTGTTATTTTTTAAAATAAGTTTTTCTGTATTCATGCATTTATTATACAAATATTGATTCTGCATTCATTGGGTCAGGATTTGTTCTGGGCTCTATAGCTTCTGTAGCCTTGAGCAAATTCAACCAACTTGAGCTTATGTTTAATGATGAAAGAGGACAGAAAGTAAGTAAATAAATGCATAAATATATTATGTGCTAGAGGAGGATAAAGAAAGGCCAGTGGTGGTGCAGCTGCTGTTTTGTAAAGAGTAGTGAACTTACTCTCACCACTTAGACAGCATTTGAGTGCGAACTTAAAGGAAGTGAGGAAGTCAAGGTCAGAGAGGTAACTGAAGAAAGTCATTACAGCGAGAGCATCACAACAAGCAAAATGGCTTTCAGGGGGGAAATGCACTTGGTACATCAGAGTGGCAGCTAAGAGGCCAGCACTTTAGTGGAGCAAGCAAAGGGTAGTGGCAGTGGACAAGACAGGACAATGGCACTGTTATTCTCAACTTTGGCTGCACAAGCTTTAAAAAATACCAATAGCCAGGCTTTACCTCATACAAAGTAAATCAGAATCGGTGGGGTAAGGACAAAAAAAAACTGTGTATTTTGGAAGCTTGCCAAAAAATTTAGTGTGCTGCCAGAGTTGAACACCACAGATAAAAAGTAATACCATCAAAAGGCATTGCCTTTTACTTTGAGAGAGATTGAAAATCACTTAAGGATTATTAGGAAAGGAGAGGTATGATCTGATTTCTATTTCTAAAGGATCTCTCTTTTTCAGCTGTGCTTAGAACACAGCCTATTGGGGGAGGGAACAGGGGGAGTTGAAGCAGGAAAACCAGTTGAGAGGTCATTGCCCTGTACAAGCCAGAAATGATGGTGAAAGTAAAAGGTAAAAGTGTTAGAAGCAGCGAGTGTCTGAGTGCATTTTAAAGGCAGAGATGTTATGACTTGCTGCTGAGTTGTATGTGAAACATCAGATAAAGAGAGGAGATGAGGGTATATATAAGGTTCTTGACCAAAGCAAAAAAAAGTAACAAAATTCCTGAAATGAGGAGCAATGTAGGAGTTGAAAGTCTGGAGATAGGGTGGGTTTTATGTTCCATTTAACTCATCTGTTTTAAAGGTTTTATAATATAACTCTTCACTGAAACATCCACTTAGGTTTGGAATGCCAATTTGAAGTGAAAATTTCCATATGCAGTTTTATATATAAATGTGGAAACACTTTTTACATGTAAAGGGAGAACTGTTGACCACAGATATGACTTGTAAAGTAATCAGCATATACATAGTGTGCTGTCACATGAGCCAGGATGAGATAATCTAGGGAAAACTAGATTATCTAGTTTTTAATCTATATTTAAAAACTAGAAAAAGTCTGATGACTGAGCTTGGAGACACACCCAGGGTGAGAAATCCTAGACCTGCCTGAAGACAGTCCAGAAAAGGGAATGAGGAGGGTCACATGGAAAGAAGAGAACATACAGGAAGTGGTATCTCAGGAGCAAAGGCAGGAAAGATCTGAAGAAAGAAGAGTGAATAATTTTGTCAAATGCTATCTATAAGTTATGGATGGTGAAGCCTTAGCGCCACCATTACATTTAGCAAGATGAATGTCATTGGCCACCTTGCTGAGAGTTGACTGGTGGAGAGCTATGGGCCAGGCTGTAATTAAAGGGAGATAAAGAGAAATGATAGGGGAGATAGAGACTATGAAATAAGCAACTGCACATTTTCTCTGAAGAGAGGAAGAGAAATGACAGTAGCACGGTGGCTAAAATATCATGAAAGAGAGGGTTTTTTGACATGATAGATGTTACAACAATTTTAATGTTTCATGGAAAAGATATATTAGAAAATTAGTACTTTATCATAAATTCTGAAAATGTTATTGTCAGTATTTGTTTTTTGACATTGTTGGTGGGAGCACAAACATAAAGGGTAGAATAATAAGAAAAAAACCAAAATCTGAGAATTCATCATCTACTACAGAGTCAGGCAGAGGAGACCTCTGAAATAAAGCATCAATAATGTAGAATAGTTTGAGAAGTCAAATCAAGGCAAGACCAAAGTACAAAAGCTATTGGAGAATTAATTCCAGATGGATTTTCCAGGACTAAATATTTCATAGACTTATATGTATATCTCTTCTCTCAGGCTCATTGGATCTTCAGGGTAGGGGTGTGTATGTGTAAGCAGATTCAAGGGAAAACAGCAAGAAAAAAGAATAAAGAACTAGTATGTCTTTTTATGTTCTCAGACCACCACGGCCTTCCACTGTTCCCAAGTAAGCTTCATGAAATTCACAGAGTCTGAAATTGTTCAGAGTCCTGGGTGTTGGAACCTGGCATTGTGTAATTAATCATCATCTCTTCCAGTGGGCTTTGGTGCTTCAGAGTCTCTACAGGAAGAGAAGGCTCTAGCATTGCCGTTCTTTTACCACAGGCATGGTGTATGTTTTGAAGATCTCATAGATGGCAGTAGTATTCAAAATTATTTCTTATTGTAGATCCAGCATGTATATTTCTAAAATTAAACAAAACCTAAATTATAAAACTCTTTAGCCAGCAGTTTGAATACATTTACAAATGGGCTTTAATATAAAAATTTAGTCACTTAAATGCATACGGCATCCATCACAACTCAGAGCCCTCTTAAAGTATATAATTGCAACAACACTTCTATTACCATCTGCCATGAAGATGATAGCCACTGAAACAGAACCAGATGTAGTAAATAATTTAACACGTGCGCCACTGTCAACTGCTGCTGTTCGAAAGTGTGCGACATGTTAATTAACACTTGTGAACAGCTGGTTTTAAAGAGTATGGGAAGTGATTACTTGCCCCATAAATGGGCAACTTCACAGATGTTTTAGGTTATGTTCAATGGTTGGCATTTGTAAGATATATTTTGGAAAACCCTGTGAAAGAACACATGATGTTTCATAAGAGTTTTTGGAAGGCATAACAGAAGAAAGAAACTTTCTGAAATATTTCAAGTGACAGTACAGATTTTAGGGTGAGTGAGATGCAGTGTGCAGTTCTTAATATGTATTCAAGCAAATCCAAGATGGGGGTGGGGAAAGTGACTTCCCTTGTCTGCTGCTCTGTAGACATACTGTGCCATCCACCACAATTGTCTAGCTAATCATGCCTTCGGAGAGATGTGAAAAAATGGCACCACTTGTAGAATCTCTTCTTCCTGTAGATCTTCAACAGCAGTGGTGGAATAATTTAAAATTGGTGAATTGAGATGTGCTTAAGTGTTACCTTTCTTTCTTAACCAAAGTTAAACTTGGCAGACTAATTTTAATGACTAAGGTTTACAAGATTAACTTCCTGAAATATCAGCTTTTAAAAAAACTTATGTTTGACAGTTTTTGAGACAAGGAAAAATGCATCTTTATAATTGTTGACAAAATTGAAGCTGCCATAGATGTTGGTTAATAAAACTAGAAGGCAATATTATTATACTTATTTTACACACACATACACATACACACACACAACTGCTGGATTTATAATTTAATCACCATTCACCATTTATAATCTAAACTGGAAATTATTGTATGGCAAAAGAACACAGTTGGCTTCCTCAAAATAATTATACATTTTTAGAATTACTAAAAACATATAATTAAAATGTTATTTTAAAAAGTTATTTTTTATTTTCTCTTTAAATGTGAATCCCTTATTTACCAAAGTAGAATTTAAGCCTTACTCTTACTCAACATCATACATATTCATTTTATTATTAACTATTCCAAATGCTTCAGAAAATATATTCAGATCACAGATAGTGCTGATTTACTCTCAGACAGAAACACTATAATTCCAATCACCTTGCTCTGTAAGTCAAATAATAATAATTGTACTGTGAATTAATGAAAGAAGTTTCAAGTGTTAACATCAAAGTGCAAAGTGTATTCTTTTCCATCCACCAAAACAGTAATAACTCATACATAGAAAATGAGTTATTTTCAACCAAATATTCTTAGGAATACAGATAGAGATAGTGAAGATTGGTCAACTTAGCATTCCAGGATTGAAATCATGATGCTTCTTCTACTGCTAACAGAATATTTTGCTTTGTGTTTTATATACACATGGATAGTGCCTGGCATATTCAATCCTTCCTTACGAGTGAGGTATTTCCCAAGGTGTCTTTCAAAAACACTCTACTGATTTAGATTGAAAAGATTTAGAACCACCTAGAACAAACAAGCTTCCTGTTTTTCTGTACTTCTCTCCTATGGCAACATCTGCACATTCCTATCTCTGCAAATTCAGCTGCTTTCTTTTAGAATTCTAATTCAAAACAAAACAAAACAAAAACAAAACATAATAGTTATCTTTATTTTTAAGGTACCTAAAGCAAGAAGTAGATATCAAAATGTCGAAAGAAAATGTAAAAAAAGAAAAGGTTAGCAATTGATCTCTTCTAAAATCTTTCTCTGCAGTAGTATGAAAGAGCTAAAATTTCTATTTACTACATACCAAATACTTCCTCTGCTATAATAGCATAAGAAAGACAAAATTTACTCATATATATATATATATATATATATATATGATATATCTACATATATGTGTGTGTGTGTAGACAGACATCAGCCACAGGAATAGAAGGGTGACAATCTTTGAGAGAAGAAAAACAGGAAGTAGGAAGCCCTTTAATGGCTCCAGGACACTATGTAGAGAGTATTTTCAAAAACACACGTTGAGAACACAGTTCAGATTTCAAGGAAGCAAAACAAGTAGAATTGCAAGATAGAGTGTCATAGAGGAGAGAGCTGAGTGGGGTTGATGGTGTGGGGTGTAGGAAGAGAGAGAGAGAGAGAGAGAGAGTGGAATTGTAGACATATTAAAAAACTCATTAAAATGCAAGTAAAGAAATGTAAAGAAAAACCACTCCAAGGTGCATATAATCAAATTGCTTAAATAGTCTAAGATCCATGTGACAAGGATAAGGTTGTTAAATATTTCTTGTTTTCTCCATATTTATTCATAAATTAACCTCTGGCTTCCTCTCCAGAATCATATTTTGCTACAACAACACATAATACTGTCTAGGCTTTCTGTACAACTAGAATTTTCAAGCAAACTTTATGGTCTTACAGGCCTATTTTTCCTTCATTTAATGCCTCTCCTATTGTTATCTGTTCAGCCTCACCTATTTGATTTCTAAACATTCTGTTCAAATATAAACATATACTCATATATGCACAAAGGCTTCATAGCCACACGGACGGCGATGACAGGGTGTATCCATGTGTCATTGATATTGTGGTTTTGCAAATCTAGATGTCATGTAATAATAACAATTGTAAAAATCACTATTGGTTTTGCAACCAACCTTACTCTAGGGGCCAGGCCAAGTGAAGCTACTTGCCTCAGCACAAAAGTTAAAAAGGCACTGAAAATCTCAGTAATCAAGATAAATATATTTAGTGCAGTATTTTAAAAATAACTAATGCAAAAATATATGGTGAGCCATACATGAATTTTTTATTTTTATCATTTTATATATTTATTTTTAGAGACAGGGGAAGGAAGGGTGAAATAGAGGGAGAGAAACATTAATGTGTGGTTGCTTCTCGTTTGCCCCCAACTGGGGACCTGGCCTGCAACCCAAGCATGTGCCCTGACTGGGAATCGAACCAGCAACCCCTTGGTTTGCAGGCCAGCACTCAATCCACTGAGCCACACCAGCCAGGGCTTAAAACTTTAAATAAAAACACAATGAGCATTACTTATTTTTCCTCAGTCCCTAATATGTGTGAGGATGCTGCTGCTACTGGTGCTAGTTAAGAATTAAAGTTTGACACGTAAACACATACACACAAAACTGTGAAAACAGACTTCAGTTGACAGCTCATTTTAAAATGTGTATTTGTTACTCAGTTAGGAAAGGTACCACGTCCTTTGACACACACCCCTTTGTAGCATCAAGAGGGAACATCAAAGTCAGTGTTCACAGTTAGGTCATTGTGTTATTATTCATACAAATATCAGAGGGGCCATAGACTCCTGTCTCACTCTGAGTTTCCTAAAATAAGCCAATAATTTATCTACATCTTAATTTTCTAACCTTTTAAATGGTTAGAAATAGTACTCTGCATACAATAAAAAATACCAACAAAAAGTCCTGCTGTATGATATTTACCTCAGAGTTAATGTATGGTAAAATAAAAATTAAAAGCTACATTGTCTGATAATTATTGACATTATGTATAAGTGTTCTTAATTTTAAAGTTAAGCTGGATTTGCCAGAAAAAAGTTCTGACCTCAGCCAGCTCACCTGTATTGAAGCACATGGTTGTAGAAATAAAGCTCTGCTTGGCTGAGTGTAGGCAAAAATCTCTGACACTAAGAGTTAGGCTGCTTTAGTGCAGGGTGTTGAATGGAGGTAGAAAAAATACCATAGATTCAAACTTACACATGCTTCTGAGCCATACCAGACAGCTGTAGACTTTGTGGTCTATGTCAGACCAACAGAGGGGGCAATCAAAATACAGTTAAAATTACTGACTTTGAACTAACACACCGGGAATGTTGCAATGCACTCAAATAGCACAGGTTGAACCCAGTTTGATCATGTTAGCATCTAACAGGTGATTTTTCTATGACACTTTATTTTCTACAAAGTGGTTTTACAAACAACTACTTTGAGACTCCTAGCTCACATACAGGCATTGATGTAAAAAGAGTGTAAGCGTTGGTGTTACATGCCACAGGAAGAAAGCTGAGCCCTAAAGTAGCTTTGTTCCATTTCACATGGTAAGTGAGGATTGCAGGTAGCTTCTGAAGCTGTGGAATTACTAAATTCCAGAATTTAGTAATTTAGTGTAGCCTTCTATTACATGCAGAGTGGAAAAAATACAGAATTCCTTTATCCTTTTCCTGCTTACATAAACATCGTGTTAATAATGGCTTGATTTTAATTTTTTAAACTTGTGTTCTTTAATGTTTTGAAACAATCTCAAAATTACAGATAAATTGCAACTATGAACAAGAAAATCATCTTTTCTTTACCATTTGAAAGAGTGTTTTCTTGATGTCCCACCCCCTCCTCAAATACTTTATGGTATAACTGTTAAAACAAGGTCTAGTTTTTTATAAAGCAAAATACAACAGTCAAAACTGAGAAATTAACATTGACATATTACTGCCATTTACACAACAAAATGGAATTTGAGCTGCCACCTAAGTTTTGCCAGCTGCTCCAGAAATGCTCTTAATGGCAAAGAAACCCAAATCAGAACCTGGGGGCACATTCCACCTTTTAGTTCCCTTCTGTATGAAATGATCTCTGAATCTTTGCTTGGCTTTTAGACCAGTTCATCTTCATAGATACAGGCCAAGTGTTTTTAGAATGGCCCTCGATTTCAGTTTGTCTGATTTTTACTCACTGTCAAATTTAAGTTGTATACTTTAGAAATAGTACAGAAGTAATACTGTGATCTCATTTTCTCTTAATTAGATTGCCCAAAACTTCAATTTGTCCTATTACTGAAAACACTAACTTTGATTACTTGGTTAAAGTGATGTCTACAATACTTTTTCACTACACAGACTTGCAATCTGTCTTTTTACTTTTGTACATCATTATAAACCAAAGTTACCTGTTATAGTCAGTGGGCTGTAATCCTTTAACCTATTTATTATTGTGATTTCCGATTGTCCCAGATCTGATTAGTCAAAGCCCTTTAAGCTGCTTTCCATATTCTGAGACAACAACACGCCCCAACTCTAGAACTGGACTTTTCTCTTAGGGCACCTGTGTATTTCAGGGAAGAATAGAATTTAGAAAACAAGATCTGGATTAAAGTTTTGCTTTATTACTATTGGTATATTATATTTCTGCTTTCAGGCTTTCTCAATAGAAAAAAACTACAAAACATATATAAATACTCACACATTTATACCCTTATTTCTTTTTGTAATTATGTGTATATTGAAGACTATGAGTTCACCAATACCTTTAATTCAGTATAGTACCATAGGATTCACATGAGTATGTTTCCTTTCCCTACTTATAATTTTCTCCTTTAAGGGAACCCAGTTCCAATTATTCCTACCTAACATACTGATTTCTGTGATCAACACACCTCTGTGTCACTGACCTCCAACACTGTAGCCTTCCTCTTCACACACAGGTGCATTTCTTGCCCCGTTTTTGTGCCAACACTTTGCAGCAGGATGCACTGCTCCCCAGAGCATACAAGTACCCCTTTCTCCCCACATCTGCTCCACCTCCATGAGTGGAATTGCCCCACAATGTGGAAATCCTCCTCACTCTACCCTCTCACCCCACCTAGGGTCCAACACCTCCTGATGATATGACCTACTCTCTTGCAGATGAGGTAATAATACATCCCTTGCTGGGAAGTTATCCCATAAAAGATATTCACATCCACAGTGGGAAAAACGTCCCTAGGAATCACGGCAGGGTAGTGCAGTACTCTTTCCCCTGCACATAGTGGGAAGGGTCTCTACACAGTGGCTGTAGCAAAATGTGACACCTAAACTTAATTGTAAGTGGCTCAATTCCAGCCTGTGGTTCAGATCTCATATGAGAATGCCTATAACTCTCCACCTCCATCTGTAAAAGATCTAGAAAGGCCTGTGTAGGGAAATTCCAGTTAGTTAGGACATGTCAAAAAGTTTCCCCTTATATCGTGCTCTTAGTTTTTTGGTTAGTCTGCCATTCATACCCCAATAATATCCAACTTAAATTCTTGTGCTCCAGAAATACTTCACATATTATGAACATCAGATTTACTCAAACCATAAGTTTATGAGTTTTTATTGCATGTATTTCTCCTAAACAATGAACTTCCTTTTGACATTCCATAGGAATCAGCTTGCCCTGATTCAAACTTCGTCAATTGTCTCCCATGATTGCTTGTTGCTTTGGGTGCCATCTGGCCAGACTTCTGCAGATCTCTGCCAGTCTTCCTGAATTGGCTGATCTGAAAAAAAATCTGTCAGGTTCAACACAGGTGAGATCCCTCTAGCTCTTGCCTGGTGGGCATTCTCCACCGTATTTCCCTTGAGGGAAGGTATAGAAACTCAGAGTGTTGGTGACTAATGTCAGCAGACACTGAGTAGGATTTTTTCTATTTTCTCAAAAGTGTGACTCAAGGAGAGAGGATAATATAGTAAAAATAATGTGACATGAGATGAACTCTTAGGGAGGCCATGATGTTATTAGAGAAAAGTGTTCCTTTTTTCCAAAGCCAATGAAATAACTTCTTAAAAGTGCCCAAAAGCAAAGGAGGAAGAATTTTGTTCTTCAGCGTCTGTCTTAGGCAGCACACCTACCATTGTGCTCCTGCACCACACTGGCAGACATGGAAAGTTAGAAGGAAATGGAAGAACTAGGAAAGAGTGTCTAGATTAAATACCTACAAAAACCATTGCCACAATAACAAGAATGTTAATGAAGTTTAACTGTTAAAACATCAAAAAGTCAATTTGGAGTAAATTATTTAAAATAAACTACATTAAGAGAATCAGAAATATTTTAGTAATACAAATAATCATGAAACATTTCTATTAACCATGAGTAGAAGAGCAGGAAAACCAAAATCTTCCTGTTTCTCTAGATTATAAGCAACCTGGGAATAGGTTTTCTCTGCATCGGGCAGAGGTGTTTGTCTTGCACCATTCGGCAATGCCTGCTGAACAGACAGAAGGGAGTTTATTACTAAGAAGCTCTGGGAGAGGTTGACACTGGCAAATGAGTGGCATTGGAGTACTAGTCAGAGCCTCATTTCTGACATTAGGGAAGTGTGAGATTGAAAATATTGCAAGGAGTTCTTAATATCCAATAAATATACTTCCCTAGAAGGCAGTACTTAGATTAACTGCTACATAGATAGCAAAAGTAGGTGGTTTCAGTTTTCCAAAAACATAACAATAATAAGCCTAACCTAATTGCCACCTCTCCCAGTTATGTCAAGAAACACTCTCACTCCCCCTCTCCATTGCTCCACCAGAGTAACTAAGACCAGAAAAGGAAGGAGGTGCCTGTGTAAATAGTGATCTTGTCAGATCTTCCCTCTCCCTGCTCCTTCTTCAAAATACGGAAGTCACAAAAGAATTTACCTGGGATATCAGAAAAAAAATGTATGGATCTAGCTTAATGTGACTTAAAATAATGGGAGAGCATATTAAACATGGAAATAAAACTCATTTAATTACTGAGAAATGGCTATAAATTTAATAAAAATTCTAAGATGTTATGAGACTCATTACATAGCAGTATTTGCATAAATAAAATTGTTTCGTGTTTATACCACCAAAAGTTGATGTTCCTTAATAAACTGTCTATATGTGTTAAATGACTGGACACTTGCTTACATTTTTGAATTTCAGAATTAAAGGCATGACTTCAAATTTAGACAGCTGAAGTTATAAGTAATTGAAAGCTATGAAGGATAGCAAAGAGCTGACAGGCTAGGATTTTTTTCCCTTCTGTCTTCAGTCAGAAAAAAAAAAAGAAAAACGGCTCTGCTGCATGGACTTGAAGGTCAATGTTGTATGGTAAAATGCCTTCCTTGAACTTAGGCCCGAAGAACACTGGATGGAGACATAGCTTGAGCTTTAGAAGGTAAAAAAGACATTCAGTGTCTAAATAAGACAGGTCACAGACAAGGAAGAGAGTGATTTGACAAACTTACAGCCAAATGTCAAAGCAGAGCAAGTTTTAGAATTAAGAAAACCAGAGGCACAGGCTTTAGAAGTTCATAAAACAATTGCATTGATATTGTTGAGGCACATCTTAACTTCACTGAACAAATATCAATACTTCAAATCTGCTAATTAAGGCAACTCTAAATCTGAACATAATGCAGTCAAAAACTGTGCCCAGGTTGTTTATAGTCTAGAGACACAGGAAGATTTTGGTGTTCCCACTCTCCCACTTACTGCTAATAAGAGATGTTTTATAATTTTTTATTACTAAAGCATTTCTGATTCTCTTAATGTAATCTATTTTAAATATTTTTTTCCAAATTGATCTTCAAATATTTTAACAGTTAAATTCCCTTAAAACTCTTGCTACTGAAACAATGGATTTTATAGGTATTTAATCTAGACGGCATTGAGCCTAAGATTCACTTAGAAAGCTACAGCTGAACTTAGAGGCCACCTGATTTTGTCTGTTCTGGACCACGAATACTGCCGCCACAACCTGACAGCTGAGGTTGCCAAAACATAGGAATTCTACAGTCACTAGTTCATTTGAAGATTGTTCAATATGGACTATATGTTTTTAGAAATCACATCTGCCTAAATTCTAGGCATAGGGAGGAATTGTAAGCCTTTACGTTAGGATAGACCTGTCAGTGAGGTGCTGATTTTTGTTTCCCAAAGTATATGAGAGAACTCTAATCTAGGAGAAAGTCCAGGGTTGCATTTCTGTAGAGCTTTGGTTGGGCTACCTTTTCTCTCTGAAAAGCCCTAGTTCTATTATGCTATGTAGGAGCCTTATTACTACATACAGACAGCTTTGGTTCTAACATTTGCATTTGCTCTAAAATACAGGTCCAGAACTTTTGCTTTATGACACTGACCTCAAAACCTTAGTTGTTTACTTATTATTCAAAATGGCTGTAGGAATGTCTCCTTTCCCTAGTTTAAAGATGCTATCTGTCCTGTATTTGTGATAAACTTTCACCATGTTACAATCACCATAACGTGTCTTCTGGTGAATGGCTCTGTGACACTCAGGGATTTGCAACTTAAGAGTTCCTCACTAAAACAGATTCCCCAATGAACATGTGTGTTACCATCAAACACCCTTCTCTACATATTTAGCAATTGTAGTGCATCATGTTGTATGCATTTCAGATCCCACCTTCAGGAAAGAGACATTCATTCCTCCAGGAATTATGAATATTGGCTACAGGTGGCTCCTAATTGATTCACTTTGGAAATTACCCTCAGCCTAAGGAAGCTGTTCCTTCCAAGGTCATCCTCATTGCTGGGGTCAGCTTGCTTACAATGATTAGTACATGTAAATGTCTGAAGTCCTGGCCCTATTAATTTAATTTGGGACCATTCTGAGGAGCCAATCAGTTCCATAGATGCTTGTGGGACTGGCTGAGGCCTCTGTTGCCTATGAATTACAGTTCAACTTCTTCCTCTGTCTAGTCCTGCTTCCTTTATTTCCTTACTGGTGTGTTCAAATTCCTATCTTAGATAGTGTTTCTGAACACCCTGACCTAAGTCGAGTGGTGCAGTGAGTGATCCTAATAAGCAAGCAGTAAAATGGGATATTGGAGTTGGATCAACAATATTCCATTGTTGATATTGCTGATGAATAATTGTTCATCAACAATGGGATATTTTGTTGGCTGTCCTGCATTCTGAAACCTATTTTTGGTAGTGGGAAGAGTGTTTATTATTCCTGGCATGGTAGAGCAATGCAATTATTGAACTTCAATTAGTCGTGAACAATTAGCAAAAAAAAAGCCTTGGGTAGTACAATATCTCAGAATTTTAACAGATGAAAGGAAGGTAGTCATTACAGTATATGAAAATACATGACTCTTGTTGGGTACTCTCAATGCATTGGAAAAGACAAAAAAGGTAGAATGTGATTGGTTATTGTTTTAAGGCAATTCATTAAAGTCACAATTCCTCCTTGGCAAATATAAAGAGATTCTTATTTTCTGATGCTACAGAACAGAAACAGATGAAAATAAGTCTCAGGATTGAATTGGATAAGTAGATAAAATGCAACAACTCAGTTGTGCTGTGGTCTGGGCTTTGATGGAATAAGAGTAGAATCCTGAGATTAAAGATATTGGTATCTGGGCCAATGGTGTTGAGATTACCCCAAATTCTCTGGGCTTTCATAAGGGTTCCACTACTTTGTTTTTAAAGGCTAGAATTATATCCAGGCTTAATGTTGATGCAAACACCTCTGTTTGCCAGTCCATACTCCCACTTCTGCATTTTGCTTGAAGACTCTAGTAGCTAAAGCCAAATTACAGGATAATTTAGCTGGGAGGCTGCTGGGACTGCTAAAGTGCCAAAATGCTGTAGGACCTAACCAAGATTACAGGCAGGACCCTGGAAAATATATATGGCATTGGATCTGAGGATGTTAGATCAGGGACCGCAAACTATGAAGTTATACTAGGGAGACTTTGTTAATATGGGCATAGCCCCCCATGACAGAATTTAACAATTTGATGATGACTCTGGGAGATGGTGTCAAGGTGCTACTGGATGGCTTGTGAGAGGTTGGAAAAGGCTTGCCTTTCCTGAATAAAGAGGAATTCAGAAATTTCCTGGAAAACAGTGGGGAAAAGGTAAAATGTTGACAAACGTGGACAGTTAAAGTGAATGTAGTACATAAATCTTTTGCTCTTATGGCAACCCTAAATAAAATTCATTAATCAAGGTATGTTCATGAGGGGTGCTCCACCATTGTAAATATCTGCAATAGCCATCCTCTGTAGGCCAGAAATGACTTTAAAGGGTGATGGGATTTGATTGAAAAGAGGGTGATAGAATGTCAAATTAATAGAGGCCAGGTGGCAGAGCTTAATTGTTGGGAGGAAGATGAGTGAAATTACTGAAATATGTGTCAAAGTCAGAGTGGAAGCTGAATACCAGACCAACTATCGCTCTGGTGATTGTTAATGAACACAGTGCTTCTGGGGAAAAAGCTGTAAGAGCATCCAATGATGAAGCTGCCTGATTTATAAAATAAGGCCAAGAGAATCCATGGTGGTTGAGCAGGGAGTCTAGAGAAGCAGCCCTAATAAAAACCCAGTTTTGAGTCAATTTACAGACCAAGAACCCACAGACCAAATGGGAGACTGGATTTCTTGCACCCTGTAATATCACAGGAAATATGTAAAGCAAGGATTGCCTTAGTCTTTTCCTTTGTAGAAAAAGAGCAATTTTCAACCAGTGTGCAGCAAGAATTTTTAAAACATGCAATAGCTGACTATTTAGTCAGGGGCACTGACCTCTTTTCCCTTAGATTGTCAAATAAAAAAAATGACAGCAGCCAGCACAACAATAGCTATCTGGTGTGTATGAATCGAACTTATACCTATAGTTTTGGTTGGGTCAGAAATATATATATTTTTGGCTGGTAACAGAACTTTAGCCATTAGCTTATGTGTGTGAAATGACATGAAAAAGGTTGAAGATCACTGCACTAAAGAATCCATGAATATTTCCTCAGTAATCATGCTCTGGGAGAATGTGGCAGTGAGGTAATTAAGGGAGATAATGAGTAGATAATAAATGGACCTGGCCCAGGTTCATATCACTCTGTTTCCAGTAGTTTCATAGTTACAACTGTTAGTAATTTTCCAAGTTCCCAAACGTGTAATTGACATACACATTTTTACCTGTTAGTAGAATCCTCTTTATGTTTTGGTTACTACTGTATGTAACAATTACCCCAAAGTTTAGTGGCTTAAAATAAACGTTTTATTTTTCTCTTGTTTTGTGGGTCAGGAATTCAGGAAGAGCTTGGTCGGCTTTAGCATTTCTCATACAGTTGTATGTTGGCTAAGGCAGCAGTCATCTGAAGACTCAGCTGGACTAGACAAATATCCAAGATGGCGCTCTGCTTTAGATAGTGGCTGATGCTGGCTGTGTGGTAAGAGCTCAGCTGATGGATTCTCTATCATGATGTTGTTTGGAGATTGGATTCTTCCGCGGCAGGTACTTTTGCCCACAGCAATATTCCATAGGGAGGGAGCAGGTAAACAGTGCATGATCTCCTCTGACCTGGCCTTAAAGACACATAGGATCACTTTCACTGCATCCTGTTGGTCAAATCACTCATGAACTACCACAGTTTAAAAGAGGGAATATTGAAGGAGTATGAACAAATTTAAGAGCTATGTATTAAAATGATTATACTCCCCTATTGATTCATGTGCAGTAAAAGTTATCATGGGAAAGGCTAAAAGAGGTTCCTGGAGCAATCCCTTCAATAACTTGGTCAAGATAGTAAATCAAAATCTAGAGTCATGTCCTGGAAAGAATGTCAGAGATGAGTGTTACCCTTGGAGTCTTAAAGGATGCAGGAATGATAGTCTCTCTTACATTCCTATTTAAGTTATTATTGTACTCCATATAAAAGCCAGATGAATCTTAAAGTTTTACAATAGACCATCAGAAATTAAACTAAAGTGTAGACCCAGTTGCTCTATTTGTGGTAAAAGTTGATAGATAACTAGGTATGTAATATATAGTTATGATTTGAAGGAAACACTCTTTTTCATTCTATCAGGATGATGGATCAGAGCCAGTTGACATTCACATGGAATGAATAATAGTTCATATCTATGATCCTGCTCTAGTGCTTGCTGTCATACTATACTCAAAGGAACTAGGAACCAGTGAATATTCTGTACATTACCTCATGGTTGGCACTGTGCTATTTAGGCCTGATAAGTGAGAAGCAGCATTTTGGCAACTTCAATAAAAATTACGTAGTCAAAAAAGTAGGAGTTTAAAACCTATGAGGATTGAGGAGATACCCATATTAGTGAAGTGTTTATGATTTCTGTGGTCTGGAATATGCCAAAATACACCATCCATAGTCAAGGACAAATCACTGCAACTGTACCTCTCATCACTGAGAAGGAAGCACAGCCCTGGTTTGGCTTATTGGGTTATGGAGACAGTGTTATCCTACATGTGGGAATACTGCTGTAACTCATTTAGTTGGTGACACAGAAGCCAGCTTTGAGTAAGGAACCATGAAAGGAAGAACTTGTACATTATAGCAGAATCTACATTGCCAGAGGCTGGCAGCATATAACTCAGCAGACTGAAATTATGACCCCCAGGCCAAATCTAGCCAACTCTGTGATTTTGTAAATAAGGTTTTATTTTAACACAGCATGTCCATTTGTTTAGATGTTGTGTATGACTGCTTTCATGCAGCCCTTGCTTTGCATGGCTTTGATGTGTACAAATCTGTTACCATAGTTTAGTTAGATAACACCAAACATGTGATTCAAGTTTCACTTATCACGGTTTGTTAATTACAATTATATAAAGCACAACATTTGCTGTTAGAACTTCAGTCCCCAAATCACTATGTAAATAACAGATGTATTTTATAGTTAGTGCCCAGTCAGCAAATGATCCCTGAGCATGAACTATTCAGTTCACACACAAATGGAAAAGGATGTTATTGTGTTGCCTCACTGATTTCTGTTGATAAATTGATGTGACATTTAAAAAACTGAATAATTGAAAAAAAGAGTCTTGGCCAAAAAAGATGAAGGTACATCCAAGAAACAAAATGTAATAATGCTGGAAGTGAAATTTGAGTATAATATACATAGAGCTAGAGAAGTAATAGCTGACCTCTAAAATGTTAACACCACTGCTACTAAAAAGACTAGATATACAGCCAGAGGAATGTGATGAAGGAGAACTTATTGTTGCTTGAGTAAAGTGGTTGTGATGAGAAAGATAAATATGTCTCAGAGGAAGTGCCTCTGGCGGAATCTTCACAATAAGGAAAGTCTTGGAGATATTTCATGACATTGGAAGAACAAAGAATGAAATGTTGGAAGCTGATACAAACTTAAAAAAATGGCAATTCACCAAGGTACAGAAAAGATGCCCACTCCATATATTTTGTTATGTTTTGTTATACATCTAGAAGAAAGCAAGCATTGTTCAAACTAGTCCTAAAATTTGTAATCAGTCTTTTTTTTCTTTATTGTGAGATAAGTGTTAATTCACATGCATTGCCACCTCTAGAGAGTGCTGAAGTGGCATCAA
>NW_026521222.1:0-4470 GCF_021234435.1 Artibeus jamaicensis | reverse complement strand
ATACAGGGTGCAGCCAGGGGGCCCCAAAAAGATTTAGAAAGGTGTCCAGAATTCAAAGTGTATAGAAATATTGGAGAGACATATAAGATGTCCTCACCGCCCCCCCCCAGGGGGAAGGGATGAATGGAGCCAGGCCATTGAGAGCTATTTTGCATAGCAACAGTTTTGGAGCTAACCTCTGGAGGAATGGTTATTTAACATATCTATAGCCTTTAACTGGTTTCATAGATATGTTAAATAGCTGTGGCCAAGTTTGGAGCCGGAAAGAAGGAACTAGCAGGGACTCAGGATGGAACTAGGAGGACTCAAGATGGGAACTGAGAGGTTGCTCTCCTGAGTGAGGAGGGCTTGGACTCAGGATGTAACTAAGGAGCTGCACACCTGAGTGAGAAGGGAGTAGCTGGGACTCAGGAGGTAATGAGGGGCTGAGCTCCTGAGTGAGAAGGCCTGTGTGAGAGCTTGGAAAAGACTGGCTCCGAGACATGAAGGGTCCCCGCTTGGCCAGATGGAGAGAGAGCCATGCGGTTTCAGCAGAGTGAGGACCCCCTCTGGGTGAGGTGAAAGAGGGAGCCACGTGGTTTTGGCAGGGTGCGGACCCCCTCTTTCCCAGGTGAAAGGGAAAAACCATGCAGCTTTGCCAGAATGGAGATCCCTGCAGCCAGGTGAAGAAGACAGCCACATGCTTTTGGTGGAGTGCGGACCCCTGCAGCTTTGGTAGAAGAGGCCCACGCGGCTTTGGGGTGCCCCCTTTGGCTGCGGGGCCTGAAAAGCAAGAGAGACTTTGACTGGAACTGGGTACAAAGGACTCTTGCCAGTGGACCATGAGAGGGTACCACAGTACTTTGGATTAACTCAGATCCTGCACAGTGACACAGCTGACGGTGCCAGCGGCCTGCAACACAGACGTGTGCTCTTTTCCTGATTTACGGTACCCGGAGTTGGGACAGTGGGAGAAGGGAGCGCTGTGTGGGTGTAGGTGTATACCCTAAAGGACTTTGATATTTTAGTGGTGGCATTAGGCCTGAATAGCATTAAATAAACATTTTGTTTCCTTTTCACAAATCTCTGGCATTAAGAGATGTCTTTCCAATTGGCGGCGGACAGAAGGGCCCAGTAGATTTTAGTATTTTGTTTTTGGGAGGGGCCCCTGTTGTATAGCAGTTTGGGGCATCCCTAGGTGGGCCAAATATTGTATTGCCTCTCCCTCGGACCTCTTGTTGTTCGGTAACAGGTATGCATCTAGGATAAATAAAACCATTATTTGTTAAGTTTTCAATGTTCACTGTGGGGGCGACTTTTCCCACAAGTTCCCCCGTCCACCACAGATGAAAGTAAACACTACCAAGACATGATCTGCTTGGGGAGGAGAGGTGGCCGATCCCTCAAAAGGGAAGGGTCCTGGAGCAGTGGCCAGTTTCTCAGGTTAAAAAGGTCTCAAGCCCCTTCCTCCTATAGCTTTTATTGGGTTGTAATACACAGGAATACAGGGTGACAAGGATCAAACAGTAGATAACATTTCAAAGAAATCTGAGGACTTAGTCTGAGTCAGAGTCTGTGAGGAAGAGGGTTTTGCACAAACTTTTAGGGTTTCCTGCTCGGACTCTTAACATATGAATGAAAGCACTCTTAGCAGAGCAGATTTCAAAGGTTTTTCAGGAATTCTCTGTGATGCCAGATTTCCCCCACCCCAACCCCCACCTTCACCCTGGGACCTGCTCTATCTGGCAAGGCAAGGAGCAGCACCCCTCCCCATCAGGTATTCAGGCTTAAGGGGATTAGAGCCAGGAAGTGCTTCTCCCAGAGGATTTGGGGACTCGGGCTATGTCATATAGCCTGGGACACAGGTCTATTGCTTGCTCTTTGTTGCAGCCCCCCTCGAGTCTCAATGATGGCCTCCCAAGTGATCATGTCTGGCTTAGGTTGCCCCTCCTCTGAGCGGATATACCGGTCAACAACATAGACCATGCTTTGGGGGCAGGGAGAGGAAACTGAGGCAGCATTTGCTACCAAAGACAAGCTTTGTCTCCTGTGGTTCACATTCCAGAGGTCACTTGCTCATCCTTAGCCAAAGGGGGTAGAATTACAATTCCTGAAACCAGGCAGAGCGGCCCATAAGAGTTCACCTGTAATTATAACTATTTCTGTAGTTAAAGAAAGAAGCAGAAGAAAAAGGAAGCGAACAACTACTTGCTAGTTATGCGACCTGGGGTTCTGCCCAAGTCACCGAGAAGCAGGGGAGGCCCCACACCAGGGGCCTGATTGCCCAGAGCCAGTCCCTCTCCCCAAGAAGATGGATTAAAACAGCTGCAGAGGTAGCAGATTGAAGCAGCTTGCCTCTGAGAAGGGGAGGAGCTGCAAAAGAAGGGAGATTGCTGGAAGCAACTGTAAACAAAGAGAACTGTAAACAAACCAGCTTCCCAACAGGCAGCAGGCAGGCTTAGGGGCAAAGAGGCAGCCCAGGAATAAAACCTAAACTGGGGCTTGATAGCCTTCCCACACCCTGGGGCTACTGTAAACAATTAGAAACAGCTCTTGACACAGGCTGCACCGCTTGAGTGAGCTGTAGGGGCCAGACACTGCCCTGGGGGCTGAGATGCGCGTGCATTCTACGTGTGACTCGAGACTTTGCCCCTTTGTGAAACATGGCACCCAGAAGAAGGGCAAAGAAACACATGACCAACATGACCCACGTTGCTTGAAAAGCTGGACATCCCACAGTGTATGGGATTTAGGGAGGGGCCTTTAAAACAGACTGTGGGCAGGAACTGTTACCAAACAACAAGAGGTCCGAGGGAGGGGCAATACAATATTTAGCCCACCTAGGGATGCCAAATATTGTTACACAACAGGGGCCTCTCCCAAAAACAAAATACTAATATCTACTGGGCTCTTCTGTCCGCCGCCAATTGGAAAGACATCTCTTAAAGCCAGAGATTTGTGAAAAGGAAACAAAATGTTTATTTAATGCTATTCAGGCCTAATGCCACTACTAAAATATCAAAGTCCTTTAGGGTATACACCTACACCCACACAGCGCTCCCTTCTCCCACTGCCCCAACTCTGGGTACCGTAAGTCAGGAAAAGAGCACACGTCTGTGTTGCAGGCCGCTGGCACCGTCAGCTGTGTCACCATGCAGGCAGGATCTCTCTAGTTAATCCAAAGTACTGTGGTACCCTCTCATGGTCCACTGGCAAGAGTCCTTTGTACCCAGTTCTAGTCAAAGTCTCTCCTGCTTTCCAGGCCCCGCGGCCAAAGGGGGCACCCCAAAGCCGCGTGGGCCTCTTCTACCAAAGCTGCAGGAGTCCGCACTCTACCAAAAGCATGTGGCTTTCTTCTTCACCTGGCTGCAGGGATCTCCATTCTGGCAAAGCTGCATGGTTTTCCCTTTCACCTGGGCAGTTCTCCCCTCATGTCCCGGAGCCAGTCTTTTCCAAGTTCTCACACAAGCCTCCTCACTCTGGAGTCCCTCGTTACCTTCTGAGTCCAAACCCTTCTCACTCAGGAGCGCAGCCCCTAGTTACATCCTACTGAGTCCCCAAGCCCTTCTTACTCAGGAGTGCAGACCTTAGTTACATCCTCCTGAGCCCCAGTCTACTACCTTCTCCCTGGCTCCAAACTTGGCCACAGCTATTTAACATATCTATGAAACCAGTTAAAGGTTATAGATATGTTAAATAACCATTCCAGAGGTTAGCTGCAAAACTGTTGCTATGCAAAACAGCTCTCAATGGCCTTGTTCTATTCATTTCTTCCCCCTGGGGGGGACAGTGAGGACATCTTACATGTCTCTCCAATATTCCTATACACTTTGAATTCTGGACACTATTCCAAATCTTTTTCTGGGGGCCCCCCTGGCTGCACCCTGTATCAGAACCATGCTCTCTTGCTTTGCGCCACGTGGGCAGCAGCGCTCAGGGCTTAGCCCTCACATGGAGGGAAGCCGGCTCCTGGAGGCCCACACTAGGATGTGTGCCTTGGCAGGCACCAGCTCTTGGGCTCGGCCTAACAGCACTGCACGGAGGCTGGGAGCAGTACAAGGAGGTGTGAGCCTGGGAAGTTCCTGAACCCCAGTTCAGGCCCTGGAGCCTCATAGTTGAAGCTTGCGTAACCAAACTGTCTGGAGTGATCTGGTAGCACACCCTAGACCCTGTAAGAGAGGGAAAGCTGTTGCGGGACAATGCAAGCACTGACCCCACAGGTGCACACTGTAGAGGCCTGTCCAAATAAGGCTAGCATATAGAGGCCTGTCCAAATAAGGCTAGCATATAGAGGCCTGTCCAAATAAGGCTAGCATATAGAGGCCTGCCCAAATAAGGCCAGGAAATTTTTAGGCGCCAACACCAGCTGCCCGCCAACAGCAGTCCAATCAGGAGCTTTTGCCTTAGTTTGATTGAGCCAATAGCTAACCGCCATATCTGCTTCTGTATCCCTTGCTTGCTTGCTTGCCTGCCCCTATAAAAACCCAGTAG